>NC_092226.1:10984890-11034890 GCF_036320965.1 Panulirus ornatus | reverse complement strand
CTGTATGGTGGTGAAGTACAGTGAAGGAGACACTGTTGCACTGTATGGTGGTGAAGTACAGTGAAGGAGACACTGTTGCACTGTATGGTGGTGAAGTACAGTGAAGGAGACACTGTTGCACTGTATGGTGGTGAAGTACAGTGAAGGAGACACTGTTGCACTGTATGGTGGTGAAGTACAGTGAAGGAGACACTGTTGCACTGTATGGTGGTGAAGTACAGTGAAGGAGACACTGTTGCACTGTATGGTGGTGAAGTACAGTGAAGGAGACACTGTTGCACTGTATGGTGGTGAAGTACAGTGAAGGAGACACTGTTGCACTGTATGGTGGTGAAGTACAGTGAAGGAGACACTGTTGCACTGTATGGTGGTGAAGTACAGTGAAGGAGACACTGTTGCACTGTATGGTGGTGAAGTACAGTGAAGGAGACACTGTTGCACTGTATGGTGGTGAAGTACAGTGAAGGAGACACTGTTGCACTGTATGGTGGTGAAGTACAGTGAAGGAGACACTGTTGCACTGTATGGTGGTGAAGTACAGTGAAGGAGACACTGTTGCACTGTATGGTGGTGAAGTACAGTGAAGGAGACACTGTTGCACTGTATGGTGGTGAAGTACAGTGAAGGAGACACTGTTGCACTGTATGGTGGTGAAGTACAGTGAAGGAGACACTGTTGCACTGTATGGTGGTGAAGTACAGTGAAGGAGACACTGTTGCACTGTATGGTGGTGAAGTACAGTGAAGGAGACACTGTTGCACTGTATGGTGGTGAAGTACAGTGAAGGAGACACTGTTGCACTGTATGGTGGTGAAGTACAGTGAAGGAGACACTGTTGCACTGTATGGTGGTGAAGTACAGTGAAGGAGACACTGTTGCACTGTATGGTGGTGAAGTACAGTGAAGGAGACACTGTTGCACTGTATGGTGGTGAAGTACAGTGAAGGAGACACTGTTGCACTGTATGGTGGTGAAGTACAGTGAAGGAGACACTGTTGCACTGTATGGTGGTGAAGTACAGTGAAGGAGACACTGTTGCACTGTATGGTGGTGAAGTACAGTGAAGGAGACACTGTTGCACTGTATGGTGGTGAAGTACAGTGAAGGAGACACTGTTGCACTGTATGGTGGTGAAGTACAGTGAAGGAGACACTGTTGCACTGTATGGTGGTGAAGTACAGTGAAGGAGACACTGTTGCACTGTATGGTGGTGAAGTACAGTGAAGGAGACACTGTTGCACTGTATGGTGGTGAAGTACAGTGAAGGAGACACTGTTGCACTGTATGGTGGTGAAGTACAGTGAAGGAGACACTGTTGCACTGTATGGTGGTGAAGTACAGTGAAGGAGACACTGTTGCACTGTATGGTGGTGAAGTACAGTGAAGGAGACACTGTTGCACTGTATGGTGGTGAAGTACAGTGAAGGAGACACTGTTGCACTGTATGGTGGTGAAGTACAGTGAAGGAGACACTGTTGCACTGTATGGTGGTGAAGTACAGTGAAGGAGACACTGTTGCACTGTATGGTGGTGAAGTACAGTGAAGGAGACACTGTTGCACTGTATGGTGGTGAAGTACAGTGAAGGAGACACTGTTGCACTGTATGGTGGTGAAGTACAGTGAAGGAGACACTGTTGCACTGTATGGTGGTGAAGTACAGTGAAGGAGACACTGTTGCACTGTATGGTGGTGAAGTACAGTGAAGGAGACACTGTTGCACTGTATGGTGGTGAAGTACAGTGAAGGAGACACTGTTGCACTGTATGGTGGTGAAGTACAGTGAAGGAGACACTGTTGCACTGTATGGTGGTGAAGTACAGTGAAGGAGACACTGTTGCACTGTATGGTGGTGAAGTACAGTGAAGGAGACACTGTTGCACTGTATGGTGGTGAAGTACAGTGAAGGAGACACTGTTGCACTGTATGGTGGTGAAGTACAGTGAAGGAGACACTGTTGCACTGTATGGTGGTGAAGTACAGTGAAGGAGACACTGTTGCACTGTATGGTGGTGAAGTACAGTGAAGGAGACACTGTTGCACTGTATGGTGGTGAAGTACAGTGAAGGAGACACTGTTGCACTGTATGGTGGTGAAGTACAGTGAAGGAGACACTGTTGCACTGTATGGTGGTGAAGTACAGTGAAGGAGACACTGTTGCACTGTATGGTGGTGAAGTACAGTGAAGGAGACACTGTTGCACTGTATGGTGGTGAAGTACAGTGAAGGAGACACTGTTGCACTGTATGGTGGTGAAGTACAGTGAAGGAGACACTGTTGCACTGTATGGTGGTGAAGTACAGTGAAGGAGACACTGTTGCACTGTATGGTGGTGAAGTACAGTGAAGGAGACACTGTTGCACTGTATGGTGGTGAAGTACAGTGAAGGAGACACTGTTGCACTGTATGGTGGTGAAGTACAGTGAAGGAGACACTGTTGCACTGTATGGTGGTGAAGTACAGTGAAGGAGACACTGTTGCACTGTATGGTGGTGAAGTACAGTGAAGGAGACACTGTTGCACTGTATGGTGGTGAAGTACAGTGAAGGAGACACTGTTGCACTGTATGGTGGTGAAGTACAGTGAAGGAGACACTGTTGCACTGTATGGTGGTGAAGTACAGTGAAGGAGACACTGTTGCACTGTATGGTGGTGAAGTACAGTGAAGGAGACACTGTTGCACTGTATGGTGGTGAAGTACAGTGAAGGAGACACTGTTGCACTGTATGGTGGTGAAGTACAGTGAAGGAGACACTGTTGCACTGTATGGTGGTGAAGTACAGTGAAGGAGACACTGTTGCACTGTATGGTGGTGAAGTACAGTGAAGGAGACACTGTTGCACTGTATGGTGGTGAAGTACAGTGAAGGAGACACTGTTGCACTGTATGGTGGTGAAGTACAGTGAAGGAGACACTGTTGCACTGTATGGTGGTGAAGTACAGTGAAGGAGACACTGTTGCACTGTATGGTGGTGAAGTACAGTGAAGGAGACACTGTTGCACTGTATGGTGGTGAAGTACAGTGAAGGAGACACTGTTGCACTGTATGGTGGTGAAGTACAGTGAAGGAGACACTGTTGCACTGTATGGTGGTGAAGTACAGTGAAGGAGACACTGTTGCACTGTATGGTGGTGAAGTACAGTGAAGGAGACACTGTTGCACTGTATGGTGGTGAAGTACAGTGAAGGAGACACTGTTGCACTGTATGGTGGTGAAGTACAGTGAAGGAGACACTGTTGCACTGTATGGTGGTGAAGTACAGTGAAGGAGACACTGTTGCACTGTATGGTGGTGAAGTACAGTGAAGGAGACACTGTTGCACTGTATGGTGGTGAAGTACAGTGAAGGAGACACTGTTGCACTGTATGGTGGTGAAGTACAGTGAAGGAGACACTGTTGCACTGTATGGTGGTGAAGTACAGTGAAGGAGACACTGTTGCACTGTATGGTGGTGAAGTACAGTGAAGGAGACACTGTTGCACTGTATGGTGGTGAAGTACAGTGAAGGAGACACTGTTGCACTGTATGGTGGTGAAGTACAGTGAAGGAGACACTGTTGCACTGTATGGTGGTGAAGTACAGTGAAGGAGACACTGTTGCACTGTATGGTGGTGAAGTACAGTGAAGGAGACACTGTTGCACTGTATGGTGGTGAAGTACAGTGAAGGAGACACTGTTGCACTGTATGGTGGTGAAGTACAGTGAAGGAGACACTGTTGCACTGTATGGTGGTGAAGTACAGTGAAGGAGACACTGTTGCACTGTATGGTGGTGAAGTACAGTGAAGGAGACACTGTTGCACTGTATGGTGGTGAAGTACAGTGAAGGAGACACTGTTGCACTGTATGGTGGTGAAGTACAGTGAAGGAGACACTGTTGCACTGTATGGTGGTGAAGTACAGTGAAGGAGACACTGTTGCACTGTATGGTGGTGAAGTACAGTGAAGGAGACACTGTTGCACTGTATGGTGGTGAAGTACAGTGAAGGAGACACTGTTGCACTGTATGGTGGTGAAGTACAGTGAAGGAGACACTGTTGCACTGTATGGTGGTGAAAGACAGTAAAGGGAGACGCTGTTGCACTGTATGGTGGTGAAGTACAGTGAAGGAGACACTGTTGCACTGTATGGTGGTGAAGTACAGTGAAGGAGACACTGTTGCACTGTATGGTGGTGAAGTACAGTGAAGGAGACACTGTTGCACTGTATGGTGGTGAAGTACAGTGAAGGAGACACTGTTGCACTGTATGGTGGTGAAGTACAGTGAAGGAGACACTGTTGCACTGTATGGTGGTGAAGTACAGTGAAGGAGACACTGTTGCACTGTATGGTGGTGAAGTACAGTGAAGGAGACACTGTTGCACTGTATGGTGGTGAAGTACAGTGAAGGAGACACTGTTGCACTGTATGGTGGTGAAGTACAGTGAAGGAGACACTGTTGCACTGTATGGTGGTGAAGTACAGTGAAGGAGACACTGTTGCACTGTATGGTGGTGAAGTACAGTGAAGGAGACACTGTTGCACTGTATGGTGGTGAAGTACAGTGAAGGAGACACTGTTGCACTGTATGGTGGTGAAGTACAGTGAAGGAGACACTGTTGCACTGTATGGTGGTGAAGTACAGTGAAGGAGACACTGTTGCACTGTATGGTGGTGAAGTACAGTGAAGGAGACACTGTTGCACTGTATGGTGGTGAAGTACAGTGAAGGAGACACTGTTGCACTGTATGGTGGTGAAGTACAGTGAAGGAGACACTGTTGCACTGTATGGTGGTGAAGTACAGTGAAGGAGACACTGTTGCACTGTATGGTGGTGAAGTACAGTGAAGGAGACACTGTTGCACTGTATGGTGGTGAAGTACAGTGAAGGAGACACTGTTGCACTGTATGGTGGTGAAGTACAGTGAAGGAGACACTGTTGCACTGTATGGTGGTGAAGTACAGTGAAGGAGACACTGTTGCACTGTATGGTGGTGAAGTACAGTGAAGGAGACACTGTTGCACTGTATGGTGGTGAAGTACAGTGAAGGAGACACTGTTGCACTGTATGGTGGTGAAGTACAGTGAAGGAGACACTGTTGCACTGTATGGTGGTGAAGTACAGTGAAGGAGACACTGTTGCACTGTATGGTGGTGAAGTACAGTGAAGGAGACACTGTTGCACTGTATGGTGGTGAAGTACAGTGAAGGAGACACTGTTGCACTGTATGGTGGTGAAGTACAGTGAAGGAGACACTGTTGCACTGTATGGTGGTGAAGTACAGTGAAGGAGACACTGTTGCACTGTATGGTGGTGAAGTACAGTGAAGGAGACACTGTTGCACTGTATGGTGGTGAAGTACAGTGAAGGAGACACTGTTGCACTGTATGGTGGTGAAGTACAGTGAAGGAGACACTGTTGCACTGTATGGTGGTGAAGTACAGTGAAGGAGACACTGTTGCACTGTATGGTGGTGAAGTACAGTGAAGGAGACACTGTTGCACTGTATGGTGGTGAAGTACAGTGAAGGAGACACTGTTGCACTGTATGGTGGTGAAGTACAGTGAAGGAGACACTGTTGCACTGTATGGTGGTGAAGTACAGTGAAGGAGACACTGTTGCACTGTATGGTGGTGAAGTACAGTGAAGGAGACACTGTTGCACTGTATGGTGGTGAAGTACAGTGAAGGAGACACTGTTGCACTGTATGGTGGTGAAGTACAGTGAAGGAGACACTGTTGCACTGTATGGTGGTGAAGTACAGTGAAGGAGACACTGTTGCACTGTATGGTGGTGAAGTACAGTGAAGGAGACACTGTTGCACTGTATGGTGGTGAAGTACAGTGAAGGAGACACTGTTGCACTGTATGGTGGTGAAGTACAGTGAAGGAGACACTGTTGCACTGTATGGTGGTGAAGTACAGTGAAGGAGACACTGTTGCACTGTATGGTGGTGAAGTACAGTGAAGGAGACACTGTTGCACTGTATGGTGGTGAAGTACAGTGAAGGAGACACTGTTGCACTGTATGGTGGTGAAGTACAGTGAAGGAGACACTGTTGCACTGTATGGTGGTGAAGTACAGTGAAGGAGACACTGTTGCACTGTATGGTGGTGAAGTACAGTGAAGGAGACACTGTTGCACTGTATGGTGGTGAAGTACAGTGAAGGAGACACTGTTGCACTGTATGGTGGTGAAGTACAGTGAAGGAGACACTGTTGCACTGTATGGTGGTGAAGTACAGTGAAGGAGACACTGTTGCACTGTATGGTGGTGAAGTACAGTGAAGGAGACACTGTTGCACTGTATGGTGGTGAAGTACAGTGAAGGAGACACTGTTGCACTGTATGGTGGTGAAGTACAGTGAAGGAGACACTGTTGCACTGTATGGTGGTGAAGTACAGTGAAGGAGACACTGTTGCACTGTATGGTGGTGAAGTACAGTGAAGGAGACACTGTTGCACTGTATGGTGGTGAAGTACAGTGAAGGAGACACTGTTGCACTGTATGGTGGTGAAGTACAGTGAAGGAGACACTGTTGCACTGTATGGTGGTGAAGTACAGTGAAGGAGACACTGTTGCACTGTATGGTGGTGAAGTACAGTGAAGGAGACACTGTTGCACTGTATGGTGGTGAAGTACAGTGAAGGAGACACTGTTGCACTGTATGGTGGTGAAGTACAGTGAAGGAGACACTGTTGCACTGTATGGTGGTGAAAGACAGTAAAGGGAGACGCTGTTGCACTGTATGGTGGTGAAGTACAGTGAAGGAGACACTGTTGCACTGTATGGTGGTGAAGTACAGTGAAGGAGACACTGTTGCACTGTATGGTGGTGAAGTACAGTGAAGGAGACACTGTTGCACTGTATGGTGGTGAAGTACAGTGAAGGAGACACTGTTGCACTGTATGGTGGTGAAATCCAGCATATATTCTCTGGGGTCATTGTCATACTTCTCGCACATTTTGAAGGACATTGAGTCTTGATACATTGTTTTTGGATTTGTTCATATACGAGAATAATGACTTTATTCTTGCATGGCTCTCTCTCTTCATTCATGCTCAGTTCTCTTCTGTAAGATTTGATTATCTTTTCATTAGTGTTCTTTGTATTCTTATCAGTCGCTAATGCTTTATTTCTCTTTCTTTTTCGTGTTTTATTCATCTACTGTAAATTTTTGTCTTGTATCTTTCGTTCTCTACAAGTTTTCTTTCTTTTTGCATTAACCCACGAATTATTTACCTGTTCTTTGAGGAAAGGTTTTCATGGTGAAAATTCGTCACCCAACCTACTGTCTCTCGTATTTGTTTGCTGTATCACCAAGTTCATGTATTTCCATATCATACCGTAATACTGTCGTCATTTCTGTTTTACTATGATGCGATCAACTTGTGTCATTCACATCTCCATCTGAAGGTAGAGTCATGCCATTTTTAAAGATTAGGTCTATTGTGTTGTCCCCTCTTGTCGGCCTGGGTTTTACTAGGACAAAGTTGTAATAATAACAGAAAATCTAATTCGTATTTGGAATCGTTCTCTCTCGTCGTCTGATCCATTTTTCTTTACATCTGTGGCTGTATCTATGCTCCGCACCCATTTCCCGCTTCTCAGTAGAATGGAATTCAAAGTCACCAGACGATATTGGATCGTGTTTCCCCCATTCCCTTCAGTATTTCTTCTGCTTTTTTTTCTAAGTAACTCTTTAAAGTCTTATAGCTTGGCCTTTTGTGGCAGGTCAGGTCAGTAAGTTTATTGTTTATGGCTGGGATAATAGAATGAGAGAGAGAGAGAGAGAGAGAGAGAGAGAGAGAGAGAGAGAGAGAGAGAGAGAGAGAGAGAGAGAGAGAGAGAGAGAGAGAGACTGTGGTCTCAGACACCTGTGGGATATAAATCAACGGGGTTGCGTAACTTGGTGTGGTTGGGGACAAGGCATCGTATCTCCCGTGACGGCCGACGTCAAGCAAGACACATGAATATGTAAACAGGTATTTAAAATCCAATCTATTTTCCAACAGTGCCAATATGTTGGAGGGAAATGCAACCCTTTGATGTATTTGCATTTTTAAATTAACGAATGCGCTTCTAATTTGTGTAACTCAGCTGGGTTAGCTTGTTCTGGTAACAGTGTCTGTGTCTTTGTTCTACTTCAAACCTGGTGGTGACGGTGTCTGTGTGTCTTTGTTCAACTTAAAACGTTCCGTTAAGTGTTTGTGTCTTTGTGGTGATTGGTACTTGTTCTAGTTACAATGTCTGTGTTTTTGTGCTTGTCTTACCAACAGTGAACGCAGATGTGTATTGTACTTAAATGTCAAGGATTGTGTGTGTGTGTGTGTGTGTGTGTGTGTGTGATTTGTAATTTCTGTTTATGTTGCCGGCAAAGAGTTGTACACTCGTCTCTTAAACCTGTATATATATATATATATATATATATATATATATATATATATATATATATATATATATATATATATATATATATATATATATATATATATATATATATCTTTTTTTCATTCTTGATTGCCGTTTCCAGTGTTGGCAAGGTAGTGCCAAGAACAGAAGATTGACTGCAAGCGCTCACATCCATTCTCTAGCTGCCGTGTGTAATGCGCCGAAACCACAGTTCCCTGGCCACAGCCAGGCCACACTGACCTTTCCATGGTTTACCCCAGACGCTTGACATGTCCTGGTTCATTTATCTGACAGCAGATTGTTGCCTATATACTCGTTTCAATTCACTGTATCCCGTGCACACCTTTCACCCTCCTACATGTTCAAGCCCCGATCGCTCAAAATCTTTTTCAGTCCATCCTTCTATCTCCAATTTGGTTTCCCTGATCTCCTTGTTCCCTCCACTTCTGACATGTATTTCCTCTTGTCGACGTTTCCTCACTCATTTGCTCCCTGTGTCCAAACCACATTGCCTATACTCTTCAGCTTTTTCAAGCACACACTGTTTTATCACATCTCTCTCTTACCCTTTCATTACGAATAATTATTCAATGAAACCACCTAGCACCACATATTGTCCACAAATATTTCATTTCCAATACGCCTACCCTCCGACACACGGTTTTGTCGATATCCCATGCCTTGCATGCATATGATATTGTTGAGACTACCTTCAAACGATAAAGGCCTCTCTTTCCAACCATTTTTCAGTACCTCCAGAACTTTCGCACCCCTCCCTCACCTATGACTCACTTCCACTTTCATGGTTCCATACGCTGCCATGTCCACTTCATTTCCTCCAATTTTCCTCCATTCAAACTCACCCCAACTAACTCAGATATGTTAAGCCTCATAACCTTGCTTTTATTCGCGTTTACTCTCAACTTCCTCATTTCTTACACCCTTTCAAACTGAGTGACCAGTTTCTGCAGTTTCGCACTTGAATCTGCCACCAGTGATGTATCATCAGCAAACAACAGCTGACTCACTTTACAGGCCTTTTCCCATCCTCTAGAGACTGCATACTCACCCTACCTCAGGAGTCCCTTCTATATGTGTCTCCCGCAGTGCTCAGGAAGCCGGGTGCGTTCGCCAGGAGGGACCATAGGTCATAAGGTGTAGTGACGTTGTGTGTACATCTGTACGGGGAGAGTGCAGGGCAACAGATATTTAACGCATGATTAGTTGCATTGTGGGCATGAAGGATACTGGGATGTGTTGAACCGTCGTTTGTAATAATGTAGGGATGGCTGATGTCCAGAGTTTTAAACGGGAGAGGGTAACTCATGTTTTGATGAGGAATGTGGCTTCAGATGAGTGTATGTGTGTGGTGGGGTGATACCTCAGACTGGTGAGTTAGGAGATCGGTTGTATAGTAGTTGCTCGGATCATTTCAGTGTGTATGTGTTTTGTCAGTGTTATGTTAATTTGGGTTATGGGGTGGAATCTGTAAGTAGAGGTTACTGAAGTGTGAGGCAAAGGTAAGGATTTATTTCTTCTGTGGGGTGGGTGGTTAACTATATAGAGTGCTTAGGGTGGGAGGGGTCCTAGTCAGCTGGCAAAAAAACCTGCGTGCCCAGCATAATGACGCAGGATTGTATTGGGAGGCTTCGTGATTCCTAATGTAGGTGTTGAGTGTCTGTGGTTGCTGGGCAGCCAGTGATTGTTCTGAGTGCTCTGTCTGGTGTGATTTGGCGATGAAAGAACAGGCAGGTGAGGCGTAGTCTATATATGATTTTTCCCTGAGGAACCTTCCTGCCTCCATCGTATAGAAAATGACATTTGCAGATGGACTGTATTCGTTTGCTTTGATAAACAAACTTAACCAAGGTCTAGGTATATCTTGCGTGAACGGGGACCGTTACATCGAACTCAGTCTCTCAAAGATTTGGGAACGGATCGCACTTTTTTCGAATGCTCTACGACCAATGGGTGTCGTACCGACTACAAGAACGAGTGCGTCGTTCGTACGCCCCCCAGTTGTTGTGACGGATTCACTCACAAGTGCGTTCCACTCAGGTCGTCGTCCTGGGTAAGAGGTATGTATTTTCTTCTTCATCTTCCCGCCCTCCTGTGACTGGACTGACGTGTTGTGGTCTGTTGGTGGCTGGGTCTGGGGGTTTGGGACGGTGGGAATGCCAGGGGTGTGACCGTGGTTACTCCCCCAGAGGCGTCCCATCACCCAGGGCAGCGACCCGAACTGCTTCGTCAGGGCCGTGAAACTGGCTACTCCCAAGCTGCTCCTTTTGAGGCGTCTTGTGCCCTAAGGGATGTGGGTCCTAGCTGCTCCTCCTGGGTGCGTCCCGTCCCTCAGGGATCTGTAAACCAATATTAGAATTAAAAGGAGATAAAGATTTTGAAGTGACTATCAGTAGTGACCAAAAATACGGAAGATACTACCCAGCTCCATGTGTTAAAGCCAACAGAATGTCAGGTTTTACTCACTCACTCATAATGCCTCCATCAGACCTCATTTAGAATGCACTGTTCATTTCTGGCCACCAGACCTAATTAAAAGATGAAGAAAAACAAGAACAAATTCAAGTGAGAGCAATCAAACTAATCCCATCACTCAGAAATAAGTCTTACGAGGAAAGACTCACTACACCTAAATTTGTTCTTTCTAATGCAGACTTTGAAGGAGAACTAATGGATGAATTCAAAGCAGTAGATAAAAATCGACAAAAATTAGCACAAATTTCTTTTTAGAAGGAGATTAATTGACCAAAAGTATCGGCATGAAGCTTGAAGGAAGGAGATGTAAGGACGCGGGGGACAAACGTTATGTTTTTTTTTTTTTTCAGATGTAGAGTTATCGATCATTGGAATACGCTGCCTCCAGATGTAGTAAATGTCAAGATGATCAACACCGCTAAATCAGAAGTCAGACTAATGCCTTAATGATATCCGTTGTCAATGATCAGCAATGCTTCATCAAGTGATCTTTTAACCTTTCTTTCTTTGTTCTAAGTCCAGCCTCGGTGTAACCGTTTGTGAACCTGGTGCAAAACTTTTCCAGCTCACGTTTTCCTAATAAATTTCCATGGCAGTATATTTTCACTGTAGTGCTTGGTGATGCTTCTTATCTCTATTTCTTGTCGGCCAATGAGCCGGAGGGAGAAGTGGGTAGTGGGTCGCCTTCTGTTTCACTGAACTGTTCCTTCCACATGTTGGGTTAGGCAGCAGGTAACTTCGTCTTGGACTATCAGGTCAACCTGTTACCTGTCCTTCCCATGTACTCTCCAGGGGCGTTACGACCTCGAGAGAGCGACCCTAACTTCCCCAAAGGGAGCGGCGTCTTATCCTTCCAAGGGCCGTGACCTTAGCTGTTCCTCAGGGGTGACCTACCTGCCCTAAGGTCGTCAGCATAAGTACTTTTCAGAGGCATCCTACCTTCCTCTGGGTCGTTATCCTGCCCGCTCCCCAAGGGCGCCCTACTTTCCTTAGGGCTATGAGCCTAATTGCTCCCATAAGGAGCGTCCTATCCTCCCTAGTGTCATGACTCTTAAGTCCTCCTTAGGGGCGCCCTATCTTCCCCTTGGGCTGTTTTCCTAACTACTCCTCAGGGGTATCTTACCTCCCAAAGGGCCAAGCCCTAACTGCCCCCAGGGGCGTCCTACCCTCCCTAAAGCCATGACTCCTGGCTGCTCCCTCTGGGGTGTTCCGCACCTAATTACCTCCACTTCCTACCTAAATATTTCTTTAGGCAAGTGAATAGCTCCTTGCCTCTCTCTCTCTCTCTCTCTCCCCACCCCCGCCACACCGCTGCCTTGTGCAGGCTCTCACAGGTCAATAGATCAACATGGAAACTTACTTACACTCTCAGGAAATTTCTTGAGTCTAGAAGTTCTTTGGGACTGTGAGGCTTAGCGAGTGCATGGTTAGGGAATGACTTTTTGCTTATGAAGATTACGCCATCATGGGTAGGTAGAGCAAGGTCTCTTTATCTACCCTATTCACACATGCTTGCATATATATATATATATATATATATATATATATATATATATATATATATATATATATATATATATATATATATATATATATATATATAGATAGATAGATAGATAGATAGATAGATAGATAGAGAGAGAGAGAGAGAGAGATAGAGAGAGAGAGAGAGAGAGAGAGAGAGAGAGAGAGAGAGAGAGAGAGAGAGAGAGAGAGAGATTGTGCCCTACGTGTACTTACGACCAGATTCTACAACGAGGCAGGGCAAGCGCGTAGCGATCACTGCAGGAAGAGTATACAGAGCTTGGGGAAGGACGTGTGGAGTCTCTTTGTGTCTCGTGAAGTGGTCTGCGTACGAGATGGAAACAAGTGTTACAGTTTACGTTGGTCTGGCTGCCAGTAGGACACGTATGTGAGAGAGAGAGAGAGAGAGAGAGAGAGAGAGAGAGAGAGAGAGAGAGAGAGAGAGAGAGAGAGAGAGAGAGAGAGGCTAATGCTGTAATTAGTTTATTTCATGTGAAATTTTTGTTATATGTTTGTGAGCGTATTTGCGCCTGGCGTATTTACCTTCCTGAGTCGTGTTTGCTGTAAATGTAAATGTATGTGTGCTCAATATATATATATATATATATATATATATATATATATATATATATATATATATATATATATATATATATATATATATATATATGAATTGATAGAAAGGGGTGTCACTGGACTCCACTTGCTTGAGATTAAACAGTGAGACAAAATCCACCTCGGGCGAGGTTGTAATTAGTTGTCTTGATAAAATAGGCTACAGTCTTGTCTCGTCCATGGTTTCCCTGCTCCTTGTTGTAGTGCATCCTCGAAGCTGCAGGAACACCATACATGAGCTCCTAGGGTTAAACGTAGTAATAGTAACAATAGTAGTAATAATAATGATAATATAATAACAACGATAATAATAATAATAACAACGATAATAATGATAATGATAATGATAATGATAATGATAGTGATGATAATAATAATAATGATAATGATAATGATAATAGTAATAATAATGATAATAATAATAGTAATGATAATAATAATGATAATAATGATGATGATAAAAATGACAATAATAGTGATAATAATAATAATGATGATGATGATAATGATAATAATAATAGTAATAATGATAATGATAATAATGATAATAATAATAAAATTGATAATAATAGTAATAATGATAATGATAGTAATTATTATTATTATTATTATTATTATTATTATTATTATTATTATTATTATTATTATTATTATTATTAATTTATCAATAACCAGTATCCAGCTTATTTAAGACTTTTAATTCATTCTGCTGCCACACACATCTGGGACCATCTTAACCCATTTGTCTCGTTTTCTTTTTTAAAAGATGTCATTGTTCATATTTAACAGATTTCTTTTTTTATTTACTTCGTACAACAGTGAACTCTTTGGCCATTTGTCCCGCTGGGCTCTCGTAACGTATTGTTTGGGGTGTTTTAGATCCATGGCTGGGGGACATTTGGAGGTTTGGTTACTCCATGTCTTACACACCATGCGATAGATAGTCTCTGAATTCTCAGATTCCCTGAATTGGCTGCCATTCATATTATATCATGCGCCACTCCTTTCTAGGTCGTGCGAATGAAAAGTATGTGCGTGAGAGAGTGAGAGAGAGAGAGAGAGAGAGAGAGAGAGAGAGAGAGAGAGAGAGAGAGAGAGAGAGAGAGAGAGAGAGAGAGAGAGAGAGAATTGCGGGTGAGTAAGTGGAACGCGGCGGTCAAAGACCGTAGAGATATACTGCGAGAGAAATGCCAATGAACTAGTGTGTGTGTGTGTGTGTGTGTGTGTGTGTGTGTGTGTGTGTGTGTGGTGGTCGACGACACTGTGGACTGTGTTATTCCCTTTACCCCCGTGTGACCTATGGAAGAAGCTGTTCAGCGTTTTTTCATGTAGTGGTCATAAGTTGAGGTTGACAGCCTTCATGACTTAGTGATCATCATGATGATAGGACCCAATGTCCCATCCAACCAACGGGCCAGCCAGTCAATGTAATAATGGTGGAGTCGCTTGCCTTACTCTCTTTAAGATTTAAAACCCTGTATAGGTTAGGTTCCAGTACTGTATAGGTTAGGTTCCAGTACTGTATAGGTTAGGTTCCAGTACTGTAAGGGGTTAAGGGGATCAGTGGACTTTCTCAAAATAGTTTGATGGACTTATTGTAAACAGTGATGGTATCTGGCACTAAGTAACGAGTGGTATTTAAGGAAACAGTGATTACGTGTGCAAGGGAAGTGGGTGAGGTGCGGAAGATGGGAGAGGTGGGGTAGATGAGAAAGGGCAGCGAGTGGTGGGATGATGAAGTCAAGTTGCTGCGGAAAGAGAAAAAGGGAGTTGTTTGGGCGTTACCTGTAGGAACGGAGTGCGAGTGATTGGGAGATGGCCCAAGAATGGCACAACCCACCCGCATACACTTGTATATACATACACGTCCACACACGCACTTATACATACCTATACATTTCGACGTATACATATATATACATACACAGACATATACATATATACACATGTACATAATTCATACTTGCTGCCTTTATTCATTCCCGTCGCCACCCCGCCACACATGAAATGACAACCCCCTCCCCCCGCATGCGCGCGAGGTAGCGCTAGGAAAAGACAACAAAGGCCACACTCGTTCACACTCAGTCTCTAGGTGTCATGTATGATACATATATATATATATATATATATATATATATATATATATATATATATATATATATATATATCATACATACATAAGACTATTATTGAATTAGGAAGACTTGTGCTTTCTTTATGGTGTTACATAGAACTCTAAGTGATACGCATATTGCCACACCAGAAGACTCCTTGGTAGGTTTCCTCCCCCATCAGGAGATACGTCGTCCACGTCCAGTAAATGAAAGCATCTGTGAGGACTTACCTCCAGCACCGCTGGAAGCTTGCATACGTGGGGTGACGCAGGAGCTACACAGACTTCTGTAATTATCGGGTTTATATCCATTGTCTTCCTATCTGTTGATAAACAAATCGATAGGTTAACACTATATGTGCCATATGTGTGTAAACACACACACACACACACACACACACACACACACACGCACACACACAATTTGTGCACGGCAACTCAAGTGTCACCCGCTGTCCCGGTCACACACAAACAGTAATCACACAGAGGTGCATCACCGCTACCACTAAAACCACACATCACCACCACCAACCACCACTCAACCACCACACTACCACCACCAACCACCGGAGCCATCCACCCGGACATCCGGCTGTTGGGACGGGCCTAACAATTTACTATGAGGGCAGATCAGCGTCTCATCACGGGTGTTGGAGCGGACCAGCCAGGCTATATATGGCCGCGACGTGCTCAGAATATCCCCTCAGCTTCTCTCCCCCACCTCCGTCTCTCACTAACCCTTCCTCTCTCTCATCCTTTACTTTGTCATCGTGGTTCCCTTGCG
This sequence comes from Panulirus ornatus, assembly GCF_036320965.1. Lineage (NCBI taxonomy): Eukaryota > Metazoa > Arthropoda > Malacostraca > Decapoda > Palinuridae > Panulirus > Panulirus ornatus. The sequence continues at coordinate 11,018,971 of NC_092226.1, read as the reverse complement.
TGGCTGGCTACCACCACCACCTCCTCCTCCTCCTCCTCCTCCTCCTCCTCCTCCTCCTCCTCCTCCTCCTCCTCCTCCTCCTCCCTGAGTCTCTGTACTCACTTCATCCTCTCTTCTTATAGCCGGAAATAAGGACAAAGGGTTGGCATAAAACGCCGTGGCCAGGAAATACGAAGGAGCGCTCAGCTCCGCGGAAGAGTGGCGATAAATCTTCGTGATGGCCTGGAGGGGTTTGTCCCAAGATCCGCTAAATTCCTCTGTAAGTGCGAGTTGATTCTCTGCCCTGGTGTGTGGACGTGCGCGGGCCCCCTGATGTCCTCCTCACCTCCCGCGACCCGTGGACGGGTGGCCAGGTTTACATGTGTAGGTGGCGGCCGCCCTGGTGTCTGGACTGTTGTCAGAGGCGTGGTCTGTGTGTGTGTGTGTGTGTGTGTGTGTGTGTGTGTGTGTGTGTGTGTGTGTATCTCTTGGTACTTACTGATTTGTACTCTATAGGGAGACAGTTTTACAGTCTACTATCTACAGTCTTACAACTTTTAAAACTCATGGATGGTCTCTTCAAGTCTGACTTTATCTTTTTCTTTTTTTAAATCTCTTCGAACACGAGTCTTCTTCATTTTCATGCTGTGATCACTTGTTGTCCTCTCTCTGCATCTTTTCAAGATCTGTTCACCGTCTTCGTCATCCAAGCTAGCTTAAAAACTTAAGAGTTGTAACCAGGTCACGTTTCACTTCTCTTCCATGACGGGCAAACTTAAAGACTCCAACATATCTGCGTAACTCATATCTCTTAATTCTGATGCCGTCTTTGATGCCCTCCTCTGGACCTTCTCTGTTAGTACTTTGTACTTTTGTAAGTACGGTGACCACACTAGAGAAGTATTGGCCTAATAAAGTATATGAAGAACTTGCCAAGGACATTTCATCATCCATACTCTTGAATACTGTTCTAGTATTTGCCAACAGACAGATTGTCTCCCACATTATTCTCCTAACGTAGAACGCTGGCGAAAGGTTAGGGACGATGTCAGCTCTCAAGTCCCTCTCACAAACAGATCCCTGCAGCTTAATTCCTGCCAGGTAATATTCCTATTAAGGCCCCGTTTCACTGTCGTATCCCATCATTTTGTCTACTTTGGTCGAATTTCACGTCCCATGCACGAAAGCCACTTTGGGGCGTGTACAGGTTCCCTCTTTATGTTGATATAATCTTCTTCGCTTTTGACCTCCAACATGTCTTTGCCATCATCCGCATACATGCTCAGGTAGGAGTCCAGTCCTTCTGGCAAGTCATCCACACATATTAAGAAGAGCAGTGGTCCCAGGAGCGGGCCCTGCGGCACGCTACGGGTGACCTTAAGCCATGTCGAGAATCCTCTCATGACATGTGGCCTTCTTTCTTTTCTCCGAAGGTAACTTTCTACCCATCGAAGTAAATTCTCTTTTATCCTTGGCCGAAGATTTAGCTTCTGTAACAGCTTCCTAAGTGGAATAGCGTCAAATGCTCTCTGGCAGTCCAGATTATGCGGCCAACTTTCTCTTTTGTCTACAACAGAAACTCCTCTCCCTGAAGCTGTGTTGTCTCTCACCTGCGTAGTTTCTTCCATGCAGGAAATCATCCATTTCTTTCTGATTATCTTTTCCAGCGCCTCCCAGACCACACTTTTCAGGGAGACCAGTCTGTAGGTCAGTGCAACTTCCTATTCTCATTTCTTAAGGATAGGTAGAACGTTTGCACTCTTCCGCTTCCTCTGCACCTCACCTTTTCCAGTAACTTTCCGAACAACATTTCAAGCGGTTTCTTAAGTGTATCTGAACACTACTGCAGCGCGTATGGAGAAATTTCATCATTTCATAGCCTATGCCTCATAACCTTATGATATTGCTGGGATTACTATACCTTTAAATACTCATTTTTCTCCTCCCAGATAACGATCTCTATATCCACACATTTTTCAATGCTCCCAGAACCCTTGCTCCCTCACCCACTCTATGACTCGCATACGCTTCCATGGTTTTATTTACCGCCATGCCCGCTCCCAGGTATTTAAAGCACTGCGCATCCTCCATATTTTCTGTATTCAAACTCATGCCCCAACTAACCTGTCCCTCTACTTTTCTAAACTTGCTTTTTAGTCGTATTTACTCTCACCTTTCTCCTTTCACACACTGTTTCAGATCCAGCCACCAACCTCTGCATTTTCTCACTCGAATCTGCTACCAATGCTGTGTCACCAGCAAACTTCAAAACTTGACCCGTTTACCCGACGCTGCAATGTTGGTTCACTTTACCCACTTGTATAGGGATTACTTTGGTTTTTGGTCCCGAGGGCTGGCTGCTTGTGTACTCCCACCACTAGCTAGACAACGCAATACTCTGCAAGCTGCTGCGTCACATGAGTACTGTGTGGCCGTTGGTAACTCAAGGGTGGGCCGTTTTGATAAATGTCTTTCCCTGTACCTCGAAATTTTGGAACGCTCTACCCTCTCATGTCTCTCCAAATAACTATAACCTGGCACATTTTAAAAATTTTTTTTTTCACTTCCTCCAAAATTAGTAAATGCTTACCCCTGTCTCTTCTTCTTTTTCTTCCCTTAACCTCTTTATATTTTAGTTTAGGCCTGCCCATGATGTGGCCTTTGTCTGTGGAGCCTCCAACGTAAAGACCACATGCTCGCCCCTCTCTCCAAGACGTACCTCCCTCACCACCCCATCCGTAAACAAATTAGACAGCCATGGTGACTTTATGCACTCCTACAGCAGACCTACTTTCATTGCGAACCACTTACTCTCCTCCCTTCCTACTCGTACACACGCCTTACACCGTTGATAAAAACATATCACTGCTTCTTCAGCTTTCCTCCCACATTATATATTCTTAAGGCCTTCCTAAGGTATCTGTCTCATCCGTATCATACGTTTTCTCCAGATTCACGAACGCTCCATGCACATCCTTCTGTTTCTCCACGTATTTCTCACACATTCTGTAAAGCAAACACCTAATCCACACATCCTCTGCCACTTCTGTAGCCACATTTTCTCACCCTTACCTAGTGTTCTGTATATATCTTCATCCGGTCAATCACTGCTCTCCCAGATAAGTTTTACAAACTTCTACCTGTGTAATTTGAACGCTTACTTTAATCCTTTTGCCTTTATACAGCGGCACTATAAATGCATTCCGCCATTTCTCAGGCACCTCACTATGAACAATACATGCAATGAAAACCCTAATTAATCAGTGAACAAAACAGCATCACCTTTCTTAAGGAATTGAACTGTAATAGCATCCACTCCTGCGGTCTTGCCACATTTCTTCTTATGCAAGGGTTTCACCACCTCTTCTTTCTTCACCAAACCACTCTCCATGACTCTCTCACTCCGAATACCACCCCGACCCGAACATCTTACATCTGCCACCCTGTTATCAAATACTTTCAGTAGCACTTCAGAAAACTCACTCCATCTCCTATTTCATCACCACCTGTTACCATTTTTCCCATTTGCCCCCTTGACCGAAGTTCCCATGCATTCTCTTGTTTTTCACACACTATTAACATCCTCCTAAAAACATTTTCTTATTCTCCAAGAAATTTACTGATAATCTCTCATCCCAACTTTCATTTGCCCTCTTTTTCAACCCCTGCATCTTCCTCTTGACCTTTTGTCTCTTTCTCTTATACATCTCCCAGTCATTTGCACTCCTTCCCTGTTATCACTTGCAGCTTTACTGCTTAATCCCACCACTCACTGCCCTTTCTAATCTCTCCACCTCCCACCTTTCGCATACCACATGCATATCCTGCACAAGCCTGCACTAAATGTCTGCCATTACTTTCCCATTTTCCTTGCTTCTTCTTCTCTCACCTTTTGCCTTTCTCTCTTAGTATTTCTTCACATGTCTCTTCTCCAAATTCACTTACTTTCACCGCTTTCTTCTCACCCATAACTTTTCCTCTTTCCCGAAAACTTCGAAAAATCTTTACCCCTCTGCCCACAAAGTTATGAGTAGACATCATATATATATATATATATATATATATATATATATATATATATATATATATATATATATATATATATATATATATATATATATACCGATTGTAACTCAACCTCTGTGCTGTGGGAGCCCCGTATGACGGGGCCCTGGGGTTTATACGATAAATAACAAATGAATACATACGTGTATTTATCCACACCAGTAAAATATTTAAATCTTTAGTTCAAATGAATAATTATCCGCTCTCAGGGAGGAGGAGTTTACAGTCTCGTCATTTAGTGTATAAAGACTGGACTGCTAGGCTTTGTGTGGGAGTGAGAGGGGTAATTAGACCTGATTGTTCTCAATGTTGCTTACACAAAGTGGCTCTAAATTACCTAGTTAATAGATTATTAGGTGTGGTTTATGTACATAGTGTAATTGGGGTTGAATAACGAACACTGCTCTCTCTCTCTCTCTCTCTCTCTCTCTCTCTCTCTCTCTCTCTCTCTCTCTCTCTCTCTCTCTCTCTCTCTGTCTCCATTAAACCCATTCTTTACGCACTCCTTATATATATATATATATATATATATATATATATATATATATATATATATATATATATATATATATATATATATATATATATATGTATATATATATATATATATATATATATATATATATATATATATATATATATATATATATATATATATATATATATATATATATATATATATATATTCCTGGGGTTGAGGATAAAGAATTCTACCTCCGTACCCCCTGCGTGTCGCAGAAGGCGACTAGAGGGGGCGGGAGCGGTGGTTGGAAACTCCCCCTCTTTTCGTATTTCAGTTTCTAGATGACGGACAAGAAGGAGCTAGGCAGTGAGTTCTTATCCTCCTCGAAGGCTCAGGCTGGGGTGTCTGAATGTGTGTGGATGTAACGAAGATGAAAAGAGAGGAGAGATAGGTAGTATGTTTGAAGAAGGAAACCTGGATGTTTTGGCTCTGAGTGAAACGAGGCTCAAGGGTAAGGAAGAAGAATGGTTTGGAATTGTCTTTGGAGTAAAGCCAGGGGTTGGTGAGAGAACAAAAGCTGAGGAAGGAGGGTCGAAGCTTCCAGGAGCGCTGAAGAATCTGTGGAAAGAGAGGTCATTATCTGGGAGGGCAGAAATGTTTGAAGGTATAGTAGTCCCAACAATATTAAATGGTTGCATGGCGCTAGCTATAGATAAGACTGTACGAAAGAGGGTGGATGTGCTGGACATGAAGTGTCTAAGGACAATATGTGGTGTGAAATGGTTTGATCGAGTAAGTAATAAAAGGGTAAGCGAGATGTGTGGTAATAAAAAAGTGTGCTTGAGAGAGCTGAAGAGGGTGTACTGAAATGATTTGGACATGTAGAAAAAATGAGTGAGGAAAGGTTGGCAAAGAGGATATATGTGTTTGCAGTGGAGGGAACATGGAGAATGAGAGAGAAACCAAATTGGAGATGGAAGGATGAAGTGAAAAAGATTTTGTGTGATGAATATGTGGACATGCAGGTGGGTGGAAAGAATGCACGTGATAGATTGAATTGGAACGATGTGCTATATTAGGGTCGACGCGATGTAAATCATGGAGATTTGTGGGGCCTGGTTGTGGATAGGAGGCTATGGTTATAATAGAGTACACATGACAGCTAGGGAAGGGATGTGAGCCGATGTGGCCTTTCTACTTACATTCCTGGCGCTACTTTGATAACGCGAGACACGGCGATCAAGTATGAAAATATATTTATGTGTGTGTGTGTGTGTGTGTGTGTGTGTGTGTGTGTGTGTTTAATCATATATTTGATAAGAACAATATATTTCAACGTAAGAGAAGAAGTAGGATGAAACTTGAGACTGAAGTTAACCATCCAAAAAGCATGGGACTCTCTCTACTGGTGCGCTTACACAGTTGAGCGAGGTAATTTTGCCACGATCATGAGGGAGAGACTTCTGGATGTGGGGACACGCCCAAAGCGTCAGAGATAAAGAAAAAGGCAAAGACAACCACAACTAAAGGAAATTCGTTCCTACTCATAATGGATGGGACGAAAATACAAGCAAAACATTTCTCCACGTTTTTTTTTTTTTTCCCCCCCGAAAGGATAACTGAACGAAGGTAAATGGAGTGCTGTCTGTTGTGGCAGGAGGATGTGGAGGGCACTAGGTGTGGCGGCGTTCCTCCTACAGCCCGTCTTAGCTCCCTAATGCCCTTCTCCCAGCCTGCGGCCTAAAAGGAATTATTCCTAATGCCAAAATAATGGACTCAAGTCCCGCTTACAAGTGAATCATTTTTTTATTTTTTTCCGGCAGTGTTGGCAACAATAATTGGACCCTCTGGACGTACATATGACCTATATATAATGTGTAGGGATCTAGAAAAAAAAAAGAACTCAGCACACAAACACACACGCACGCACACACAAAAAGAAAACGCTGGCAGTTCGTTCGTAACGTTGGTGATCAGTCATGAGTGCCATGGGGGGCCGCCTTATGACCCATGGCTTCAGTAAAACCTCATAATCAAGACATTAAGTAACCCAGTTCAACTGCGGGGCTGACAGGTTTACTGTGACCTCTCGCTCTCCTGAAGGCTAGCGAAAGGCCGATAACATTCTTCCATTTGATATCTAAATCTCATAACAGCGGTTGTGGTAATGTGTCATGTATCCTAACACATCTGCTAATGATAACTGAAACACTTGAATTCACGAGTGTAAAGGAAGAATTACGGGAGGAAAGAAATCCATTACACGTGTAAAAACAGAGGCTCAGGGGTAAATGTGCTCTACCATCATATCCCTAAACACGTGAGAGATAACTCCCACAATATAGAACTGATGCGCGAAGGAATAGGTTTTAGGAAATGCCCCTAAACTAACTTCATCTCAAAACAAGCAATTCACTGTAAATCCTCCTGCTTACGGAGCATCATACTAACCTGGCGGCTTTGCTCGGTTCTCTGGAGATAAAAGTTCTCTTGAGGCAGCATTAACTGGCTACACATACCCTCAGAATATGATCTTAGCTGTATAGCCGTCCGGTTGCGCGGGAGTTCAGGCGTGCAGGTCAGGTCAGCCTGTATGTGCACTTGCTCGCAGTGGCGAAGCGCGCCCTGCGTATACATCCTTGGTACGGCTCACTGTTTCCATCTCCATATAGCTAAGATTCTCCCTCTTTCTCTCTTACTGACACTCGGCGGCGACTACTGACACCCTGTTGAGACTTGGGTGTTGTGAGCGTCCCTGGAGACAGACATATCATTGGTTCGTTATCCATACAGGAGACATGACTGACACACTAAACACACTGTAGAGTGGCGGAGCGAGGTATGATTTGCCTGGATTGTGACAGATGTTACCATTCTGCTCTCCGAGCCAAGCAAGCAGCATTGCAAGCTGTCTCTGTGCTGATCTGATAATAAGTGACCCAACACTGTCCTCGTCTCTGTTACTCGTAATGCGGGATACCGGTAATCTGTTGTATTGCCAAACAAATTAGCTCAGTTTCCCTGATTAATTACTGCACTTTTCCACTTTTCTACACTCCATGCATTTTGATTGTGTCTTTAGAAGTGTCACTTTCCATATTTTCTTACTTGAACGCCATAAATCCACATTTTACTGCTTATTTAATCCTATAGAGGACCTGCTATGGACGATGCCTGATCTCGTGAGTTTAACACTTTAATTCTTCCCACTTGCGGTTATCATGTTGACACAAACTATGAAAGAACTCAAACTGTGCGTCACTTCTATTATTCTTACTATCTGATATTTCAATCACGGCGTAAACACTCCTAATTGTTGCATGATTTGGCCTACTATTGGGAGTGTTTACGCTGCCAAATACAAAACATGTAAATATATTTATATTGGCCAGGCAGTTAAAACTGTATCGGAAAGGTGTTATTGACACCGCCATTCAGTGCGCAGGGATGTCCACAAAAATGCTGTCAGTGGACATCTGTAGCAACCGTGGGAAACCATGGAAAGGTCTGTTGGGCCCGGTTTTAGATATGGGAGCTGTGGTTTCGGTGCATTACACATGACAGCTCGAGAATGGATGTGAGCGGATGCGGCCTCTCGTCGTCTGTTCATGGTGCTACCTCGCTAACGTGGGAAGAAGCAGACGAGTATGAAAAGGGCGGAGGAAAAAATGCTCGATCCACGAAGGCTGATGCGAACCGATCGATTGACAGGCGTTCGTCCTGATATCGCCACCACCGGGGGTTGGGTTACTGTGCCTCATTAAGGTCTGTGCAGGAGGCTAAGGGGGGGCAAGACACGTGAGACCCGATATCTGAGGGTGAAAAATAAACAAGAGAGCATGTTTTAATGACCTGATAATTAATGACTTCCCGAACACTGACGTTATATTATCTTAATTAAGGGTTGAGTCTCGGGTGTATTTGTGTACTGGGATCAGAATTTCATGATGGTGGAGGTGAGGAGGCGTCTCGGGAGGGGTGGAAGGCGTCCGAACATGGGATGGAAGATGACCCTCTGACCCGGAGTGTTTCTATTGCCAGCAGGTCACTTGGCGCTGCTGTTTTCGAGAGTCGTCAGTCATAGGTCGGTGGTAAATGGTTTCAGGTCGAGAATGCGCAGTCGTAGGTCAGTGGTAAAGGGTTAAAGATTAAGTGTGCGCAGTCGTAGGTCAGTGGTAAATGATTACAGGTCGAGAGTGCGCAGTCACAGGTCGGTGGTGAATGATTACAGGTCGAGAATGCGCTATCATAGGTCAGTTCTAGATGATTATCGAGAGAGCGCAGTCATAGGTTGGTGGTATATGATTAGAGGTTGAGAGTGCGCAGTCATAGGCCGGTGGTGAATGATTACAGGTCGAGTGTGCGCAGTCGTATGTGTCAGTGGTAAATGATTAAAGGTTGAGAGAGTGAGAGTGTTTACGAGGACTCACGACTAGATTGAGCCAAAATGCAGGCCTTACTCGCACTGCTCACCGGAGGAAGATTTAGAGTTATGAAGAAAGAGTCGTGATGTGCTTTAGGTGTTGTCAAGTGTCGTGTGTGGGATGTTTGTGGACTGAAAGCCAGCAGCCCACGTGTGGACGAGACACAAAACAAAAAAGATCAAGAAAAAGCCATCCAGGCCAAAGGAGTGAGACTTAATTTACAATAATTCTCTGGCTGATGTATAGATAGATAGATAGATAGATAGATTGATAGGTAGATAGATATATAGATAGATAGATGGATAGAGAGACTCTGAGAGAGAGAGAGAGAGAGAGAGAGAGAGAGAGAGAGAGAGAGAGAGAGAGAGAGAGAGAGAGAGAGAGAGAGAGAGAGAGAGAGTATATCTACGACGAGATTTTTGTCAGCAGGCATGGGCTGGGGTGTAGACGGCAGTGTGTTCCTCCTGCTGTCTGATAGGACAACCTGATACTTACCCACAGGCACCAAGTGGCTCCTCCTCATGCGGACTAAGACCTCTGAAAATTGATGTAGTTAACAGAGAGGATGATTCTCATGTTGTTTTGGGTATGTAGGGCTACAGAGTTCACGTGAGGTGTGAAAACCGGCGTTGTAGAGGTTTATCACGTTGATGAAGCGAGTGTTGGTGTAGCAAGTGTTGGTGGGACAATAGATGTTGGTTGAACAGTAAGAGTTGGTGGGGCAGTGAGTGGACGCTCGACCACCAGTAGTGGACGATCCACTGCCAGCAGTGGATGCTTCACCCCAGCAGTGGACGCTCCACTACCAGCAGTGGATGCTCCACCACCAGCAGTGGACGCTTGGGCACCTGGGAGGAATCAGGTGACTCAGGTCACTCACACACCTTTAAATTCAGCAATTAGTTAGCTAATGAGCATCAGCAGCAGCAGCAGCAGCAGCAGCAGCAACAACAGCGGCTACAGCAGTAGCCAGCTGCACTTGCCGCCCAGGGACAGCCCTCCTACAGCAAATAGTTCGTGTTCGGGGGTGAAAATTCTGACCTACATAATTCTGTATGGGCGTTGTTATCTATCCCAGGGTTGTGTAGGCCAGCCAGTGGAATACCTGTCTTCTGTCTAGGTGACTGACAGGTAGACAAGGGGAGAAAGAGGGCACAGGTAAGGATACAGGTAAAATCTGTTCCTGTGCCGTTATGTAGCCTGGTACATGGAAATACATGGGTAGGATAGGTAACAGGAGACATGATTATCTATGAAGAGGTTATCGGCTGAAGGACAGTACATGGGAAGGACAAATAACAGAAAGACCTGACGGTCTATTACGAGGATTTCTGTTGGAAGGCAGCACGCGGGAAAGTAAGATAACAGGAGACCTGATGGTCTATGGCGAGGTTATCTTGTAGAGGACAGTATATAGGAAAGCCAAATAGCAGGAAACATGATGGTCTATCACGTGGTTATCTGCTGGAGGATACTACTTGGGAAGGATAGATAACAGACAGGATAGTAAAGTCGAAGGTTCCTCTCCACTCACTACTGCTCTCGGCACTTCAGCCGGCAGAAAAATGGTTAAGAAGGAACGCCGTGTGGTATAGAGAGATTGATATGGAAATTACAGGGCAGAGTGAATGGAAAACACATCTGTTCTGATACTAGTGGCTGCATACTCTAGGTCGGAGACAAATTTCTAAAAAGAAAAGAAGTTGGAATAAAAGTGCACTTTACAATTTCGTCATAAAGACGAATAAACGAGATTTTAACCTCAGATTTGTATTTAGTATTAGAAATAATCCTTGTAATGAGATTTTGAAGGATATCTGTTTACTGCGAAAGATACAAAATATATCAAGTAATAGTTCGGGTATTTCTCAGCTCAAAAAACTTTTTGTTTCAAGATTGAGACATAACATATTCAAACAATTCTCTGTTTTAGATGACCTTGGAAAATATATAAGTATGATTTCAGTTACCAATAGGTATCCCGTAAATGCGATGCAAACGGTTACATAATGCATTAAAGTTGTCTTCAGTTGATAACTTGATTAAAGTTCATAAAGACGACTAAACGGTATTTTAGTCTCAAATTTGTATTCAGTATGAAAAACAACCTTTTTAATGAGATTCTGAAGGATTTTGTTTTTCTGCGAAGAATAGAAAAAAATTGCAGGTAATTTTCAGAGTTTTTTTCAGCTCAAAAAACTTTTTATTTCAAAATTGAAGCATGACATATTCAAACACTTTTATGTGTGAACTAATCCTGGAAAATATATCATAATGCTCTCAGTTACCGATGATTATTAAGTGAATAAGATGCAAATGATTACAATGTTTTAAAGTTCTCTAGATTTGATAGCTTTAATAAAGGTAATAAAGGCGACTAAACGATACTTTATAGTGAGATTTGTATTCAGCATGAAAAATAATGCTTGTAATGAGATTTTGAAGGAAATATATTTTTCTACGACAAATATAAAAAATTATAGGGTATTTTTCACCTCAAAAACTTTTTTACTTTAAAATTGAAACATAACATATTGAACCACTTTTCCGCTTGAAATAATCTTAGAAAGTATATCATAATGATTACATAATGCCTTAAAATGGTCTTCATCTAACAGCATTATTAACGGTAATAAAGACGGCTAAATGAAATTTTAGTCTCAGATTTGTATTCTGTATGAAGAATAATGCTTACAAAGAGATTTTGAAGGAATTCTATTTTTCTGCGAAAAATGCAAAAAAAAAAAAAAAAAAAAAGAAAAAATGCAGGTTCAGGGTATTTTTCAGGTCAAAAACTTTTTATGTCAAAATCGGAACATAATATATTAGAACACTTCCATGCATGAAATAATCTTGGAAAATATATCATAATGCGCTCGGTTACTGATAGGTATCCAGTAAGTAAGATGGAAATGATTGCAAAATGCTTTAAAGTTGTTAAGATTTAAAAGCTTTGATAAAGGTTATAAAGACGGCTATTCGATATTCAACCTCAGATTTGTATTCAGTATGAAAAATAATGTTTATAATGAGATTTTGAAGGAAATCTATTTTCCTCTAAAAAATACAAAAAATTGTTCAGGGTATTTTTTAGCTCAAAAAAGTTTTATTTCAAAATTGAAACATAACATATTCAAACAATTCTCTGCCCTAAATATTATTGGAAAATATATCAAAATGCTCTCAGTTACCAATAGGTATCCAGTAAATACGATGCAAACGGTTACATAATGCATTGAATTTGTGTTGAATTGATAACTTGATTAAAGGCCATAAGGACGACTAAACGATATTCTAACCTCAGATTTGCATTCAGCATGAAAAATAATGCTTATAATGAGATTTTGAAGAAAATGTATTTTCCACTGAAAAATACAAAAAATTGCAGGTAATAGTTCAGGGTATTTTTTAGCTCAAAAAAGTTTTTATTTCAAAATTGAATCATAACATATTCAAACAATTCTCTGCGTGAAATGATCTTATAAGATATATCAGAATGCCCTCATTTACCAATAGGTATCCAGTAGATACGATGCAAACGGTTACATAATGCATTGAAGTTGTCGAATTGATAACTTGATTCAAGGTCATAAGGACGACTAAGCGATATTCTAACCTCAGATTTGTATTCAGCATGAAAAATGATGCTTATAACGAGATTTTGAAGGAAATGTATTTTTCTCTGAAAAATACAAAAAATTGCAGGTAATAGTTCAGGGTATTTTTTAGCTCAAAAAACATTTTATTTCAAAATTGAAACATAACAAATTCAAACTATTCTCTGCTTGAAATAATCTTGGAAAATATATCAGAATGCTCTCAGTTACCAATAGTTATCCAGTAAATACGATGCAAACGGGTACATAATGCATTAAAGTTGTGTTGAATTCATAACTTGATTGAAAGTCGGAAGGACGACTAAACGATATTCTAACATCAGATTTGCATTCAGCATGAAAAATAATGGTTATAATGAGATTTTGAAGGAAATCTACTTTCCACTGAAAAATACAAAAAATTCTTGGTATTCTTTAGCTCAAAAAACTTTTTATTTCAAAATCGAAACATGACATATTCAAACAAATCTCTGCCCTAAGTATTTTTGGAAAATATATCAGACCGCTCTCAGTTACCAATAGGTATCCAGTAAATACGATGCAAACGGTTACATAATGGATTAAATTTGTTTTGAATTGATAACTTGATTAAAGGCCATAAGGACGACTAAACGATATTCTAACCTTAGGTTTGCATTCAGCATGAAAAATAATGATTATAATGAGATTTTGAAGGAAATCTATTTTCCACCGAAAAATACAAAAAACTGTAGATAATAGTTCAGGGTATTTATTAGCTCAAAAAACATTATTTTAGAATTGAAACATAACATATTCAAACAATTTTCTGCATGAAATATTTTTAGAAAATCAGAATGCTCTCATTTACCAACAGGTATCCAGTAAATACGATGGAAACGGTTACATAATGGATTAAAGTTGTCGAATTGATAACTGATATAAGGTCATAAGGACGACTAAACGATATTCTAACCTCAGATTTGCATTCAGCATGTAAAATAATGCTTTTAATGAGATTTTGAAGGAAAAATATTTTCCACCGAAAAATACAAAAAGTTGTAGGTATTTTTTAGCTCAAAAAGCTTTTTATTTCAAAATTGAAAGATAACATATTCAAACAATTCTCTGCGTGAAATAATCTTAGAAAATATATCAGAATGCTCTCATTTACCAATAGGTATCCAGTAAGTAAAATGCAAACGGTTACATAATGCATTAAAGTTGTCGAATTGATAACTGATTAAAGGTCATAAGGACGACTAAACTATTTTCTAACCTCATATTTGTATTCAGCATGAAAAATGATGCTTATAACGAAATTTTGAAGGAAATCTATTTTCCTCTGAAAAATACAAAAAATTGCAGGTATTTTTTAGCCCAAAAAACTTTTTATTTCAAAATTGAAAGATAACATATTAAAACAATTCTATGCCCTAGATGATACTGGAAAATATATCAGAACGCTCTCAGTTACCAATAGGTGTCCAGTAAATACGATGCAAACGGTTACATAATGCATTAAAGTTGTCTTGAATTAATAACTTGATTAAAGTTCGTAAGGACGACTAAACGATATTTTAACCTCAGATTTGCATTCAGCATGTAAAATAATTCTTTTAATGAGATTTTGAAGGAAAAATATTTTCCACCGAAAAATACAAAAAATTGTAGGTAATAGTTCAGGGTATTTTTTAGCTCAAAATTTTTTTATTTCAAAATTGAAACATAACATATTCAAACAATTCTCTGCGTGAAATAATCTTAGAAAACATATCAGAATGCTCTCATTTACCAATAGGTATCCAGTAAGTAAGATGCAAACGGTTACATAATGCATTAAAGTTGTCGAATTGATAACTGATTATAGGTCATAAGGACGACTAAACGATATTCTAACCTCAGATTTGTATTCAGCATGAAAAATAATGCTTATAACGAGATTTTGAAGGAAATGTATTTCCTTTGAAAAATGCAAAATATTGCAGTTAATAGTTCAGGGTATTTTTTAGCTCATAAAACTTTTTATTTCAAAATTGAAACATAACATATTCAAACTATTTTATTTGTATTGTATCCAGTAAATACGATACAAACGGTTACATTGTGCATTAAATTTCTTTTGAATTGATAACTCGATTAAAGGTCATAAGGACGACTAAACGATATTCTAACCTCAGATTTGTATTCAGCATGAAAAATAATGATTATAATGAGATTTTGAAGGAAATATATTTTTCTCTAGAAAATACAAAAAATTGCAGGTAATAGTTCAGGGTATTTTTTAGCTCAAAAACTTTTTATTTCAAAATTGAAACAGAACATATTCAAACCATTCTCTGCTTGAAATAATCTTAGAAAATGTATCAGAATGCTCTCAGTTACCAATAGGTATCCGGTAAATACGATGCAAACGTTTACACAATGTATTAAAGTTTTCTTGAATTAATAACTTGATTAAAGCTCTTAAGGACGACTAAACGATATTCTAACCTCAGATTTGTATTCAGCATGAAAAATAATGCTTATAACGAGATTTTGAAGGAAATGTATTTTCCTCTGAAAAATGAATAAATTACAGGGTATTCTTTAGCTCAAAAAACTTTTTATTTCAAAATTGAAACATAACATATTCAAACTATTCTCTGCTTGAAATAATCTTGGAAAATATATCAGAATGCTCTCAGTTACCAATAGGTATCCAGCAAATACGATGCAAACGGTTACATAATGCATTAAATTTGTTTTGAATTGATAACTTGATTAAAGGTCATAAGGACGACTAAACGATACTCTAACCTTAGATTTGCAATCAGCATGAAAATAATGGTTATAATGATATTTTGAAGGAACTCTTTTCTCCACTGAAAAATACAAAAAATTGCATGTAATAGTTCAGGGTATTTTTTTAGCTCTAAAAAGTTTTTATTGCAAAATTGAAACATAACATATTCAAACAATTCTCTGCATGAAATAATCTTTGAAAATATATCAGAATGCTCTCAGTTACCAATAGGTATCCAGTAAATACGATGCAAACGGTTACATAATGCATTAAATTTGTTTTGAATTGATAACTTGATTAAAGGTCATAAGGACGACTAAACGATATTCTAACCTCAGATTTGCATTCAGCATGAAAAATAATGTTATAATGAGATTTTGAAGGAAATCTATTTTCCACTGAAAAATACAAAAAATTGCAGGTAATAGTTCAGGGTATTTTTTAGCTCAAAAAGTTTTTATTTCAAAATTGAAACATAACATATTCAAACAATTCTCTGCGTGAAATAATCTTAGAAAATATATCAGAATGCCCTCATTTACCAATAGGTATCCAGTAATACGATGCAAACGGTTACATAATGCATTAAAGTTGTCGAATTGATAACTTGATTAAAGGTCATAAGGACGACTAAACGATATTCTAACCTGAGATTTGTATTCAGCATGAAAAATAATACTTATAACGAGATTTTGAAGGAAATCTATTTTCCACTGAAAAATACAAAAAATTGCAGGTAATAGTTCAGGGTATTTTTTAGCTCAAAAAACTTTTTATGTCAAAATTGAAAGATAACATATTCAAACAATTCTATGCCCTAAATGATATTGGAAAATATATCAGAACGCTCTCAGTTACCAATAGTTATCTAGTAAATACGATGTAAAAGGTTGCTTAATGCATTAAAGTTGTCTTGAATTAATAATTTGATTAAAGGTCGTAAGGATGACTAAACGATATTCTAACCTTAGATTTGTATTCGGTATGAAAAATAATGCTTATAATGAGATTTTGAAGGAAATCTATTTTCGACCGAAAAATACAAAAAATTAAATTTCTTTTGAATTGATAATTTGATTAAAGGTCATAAGGACGACTAAACGACATTCTAACCTCAGATTTGTATTCAGCATGAAAAATAATGGTTATAATGAGATTTTGAAGGAAATGTATTTTCCTCTGAAAAGTACAAAAATTTGCAGATAATATAGTTCAGGTAATTTTTTAGCTCAAAAAACTATTTATTTCAAAATTGAAACATAACATATTAAAACAATTCTATGCCCTAGATGATATTGGAAAATATATCAGAACGCTCTCAGTTACCAATAGCTGTCCAGTAAATACGATGCAAACGGTTACATAATGCATTAAAGTTGTCTTGAATTAATAACTTGATTAAAGTTCGTAAGGACGACTAAACGATATTTTAACCTCAGATTTGCATTCAGCATGAAAAATAATACTTATAACGAGATTTTGAAGGAAATCTATTTTCACTGAAAAATACAAAAAATTGCAGGTAATAGTTCAGGGTATTTTTTTTAGCTCAAGTTTTTTATTTCAAAATTGAAACATAACATATTCAAACTATTCTCTGCTTGAAATAATCTTGGAAAATATATCAGAATGCTCTCAGTTCCCAGGAGGTATCCAGTAAATACGATACAAACGGTTACATTATGCATTAAATTTCTTTTGAATTGACAACTCGATTAAAGGTCATAAGGACGACTAAACGATATTCTAACCTGAGATTTGTATTCAGCATGAAAAATAATGATTATAATGAGATTTTGAAGGCAATGTATTTTCCTCTGAAAAATACAAAAAATTGTAGGTAATAGTTCAGGGTATTTTTTAGCTCAAAAAACTTTTTATTTTAAAATTGAAACATAACATATTCAAAGAATTCTCTGCATGAAATAATTTTAGAAAATATATCAGAATGCTCTCATTTACCAATAGGTATCCCGTAAATACGATGCAAACGGTTACATAATGCATTAAAGTTGTCGAATTGATAACTTGATTAAAGGTCATAAGGACGACTGAACGATATTCTAACTTCAGATTTGTATTCAGCATGAAAAATAATACTTATAACGAGATTTTGAAGGAAATATATTTTCCTCTGGAAAATACAAAAATTTGTTCAGGGTATTTTTTAGCTCAATAAACTTATGTCAAAATTGAAAGGTAACATATTCAAACTATTCTCTGCTTGAAATAATCTTGGAAAATATATCAGAATGCTCTCAGTTCCCAATAGGTATCCAGTAAATACGACACAACCGGATACATTGTGCATTAAATTTCTTTTGAATTGATAACTCTATTAATGGTCATAATGACGACTAAACTATATTTTAACCTCAGATTTGCATTCAGCATGAAAAAGAATGCATATAATGAGATTTTGAAGGAAATCTATTTCCCTCTGAAAAATACAAAAAATTGCATGTTGTAGTTCATTGTATTTTTTTAGCTCAAAAAACTTTTTATTTCAAAATTGAAAGATAACATATTCAAACAATTCTCTGCCCTAAATATTATTAGACAATATATCAGAATGATCTCAGTTCCCAATAGGTATCCAGTAAATACGATACAAACGGTTACATTGTGCATTAAATTTCTTTTGAATTGATAACTCGATTAAAGGTCATAAGGACGACTAAACGATATTCTAACCTCAGATTTGTATTCAGCATGAAAAATAATGATTATAATGAGATTTTGAAGGAAATGTATTTTACTCTAAAAAATACAAAAAATTGCAGGTAATAGTTCAGGGTATTTTTTAGCTCAAAAACTTTTTATTTCAAAATTGAAACAGAACATATTCAAACCATTCTCTGCTTGAAATAATCTTAGAAAATGTATCAGAATGCTCTCAGTTAACAATAGGTATCCAGTAAATACGATGCAAACGTTTACACAATGTATTAAAGTTTTCTTGAATTAATAACTTGATTAAAGCTCTTAAGGACGATTAAACGATATTCCAACCTCAAATTTGCATTCAGCATGAAAAATAATTGTTATAATGAGATTTTGAAGAAAATCTACTTTCCACTGAAGAATGCAAAAAATTGCAGGTAATAGTTCAGGGTACTTTTTTGCTCAAAAAAGTTTTTATTTCAAAATTGAAACATAACATATTCAAAGAATTCTCTGCATGAAATAATTTTAGAAAATATATCAGAAAGCTCTCCTTTACCAATAGGTATCCAGTAAATGCGATGGAAATGGTTACATAATGCATTAAAGTTGTCGAATTGACAACTGATTAAAGGTCATAAGGACGACTAAACGATATTCTAACCTCAGATTTGTATTCAGCATGAAAAATAATGCTTATAATGAGATTTTGAAGGAAATATATTTTCCTCTGAAAAATACAAAAAATTGCAGGTAATTGTTCAGGGTATTCATTAGCTCAAAAACTTTTTATTTCAAAATTGAAACATAACATATTGAAACTATTCTCTGCTTGAAATAATCTTGGAAAATGTATCAGAATGCTCTCAGTTACCAATAGGTACCCAGTAAATACGATGCAAACGGTTATATAATGCATTAGATTTGTTTTGAATTGTTAACTAGATTAAAGGTCATAAGGACGAATAAACGATATTCTAACCTCAGATTAACATTCAGCATGAAAAATAATGGTTATAATGAGATTTTGAAGGAAATCTATTTTCCACTGAAAAATACAAAAATTTGCAGGTAATAGTTCAGGGTATTTTTTAGCTCAAAAAACTTTTTATTTCAAAATTGAAACATAACATATTCAAACAGTTCTCTGCGTGAAATAATCTTAGAAAATATATCAGAATTCCCTCATTTACCAATTGGTATCCAGTAGATACGATTCAAACGGTTACATAATGCATTAAAGTTGTCGAATTGAGCACTTGATTTAATGTCATAAGGACGACTAAACGATATTCTAACCTGAGATTTGTTTTCAGCATGAAAAATAATACTTATAACGAGAATTTGAAGGAAATATATTTTTCACTGAAAAATGAAAAAAAAATTGCAGGGTATTTTTTAGCTCAAAAAACTTTTTATGTCAAAATTGAAAGATAACATATTCAAACAATTCTATGCCCTAAATGATATTGGAAAATATATCAGAATGCTCTCAGTTACCAATAGTTATCTAGTAAATACGATGTAAATGGTTGCTTAATGCATTAAAGTTATCTTGAAGTAATTATTTGATTAAAGGTCATAAGGACGACTAAACGATATTCTAACCTCAGATTTGCATTCAGCATGAAAAATAATGGTTATAATGAGATTTTGAAGGAAATGTATTTTCCTCTGAAAAGTACAAAAATTTGCAGGTAATATAGTTCTGGGTAATTTTTTTGCTCAAAAAGCTATTTATTTCAAAATTGAAACATAACATATTAAAACAATTCTATGCCCTAGTTGATATTGGAAAATATATCAGAACGCTCTCAGTTACCAATAGGTATCCAGTAAATACGATGCAAACGGTTACAGAATGCATTAAATTTGTCTTGAATTAATAACTTGATTAAAGGTCTGTAAGG
Organism: Panulirus ornatus; assembly: GCF_036320965.1. Taxonomy (NCBI): domain Eukaryota; kingdom Metazoa; phylum Arthropoda; class Malacostraca; order Decapoda; family Palinuridae; genus Panulirus; species Panulirus ornatus. The sequence continues at coordinate 10,999,106 of NC_092226.1, read as the reverse complement.
ATGACCAGACGATATTCTAACGTCAGATTTGCATTCAGCATGAAAAATAATGCATATAATGATATTTTGAAGGAAATCTATTTTCGACCGAAAAATACAAAAAATTGTAGGTAATAGTTCAGGGTATTTTTTTTTAGCTCAAAAAACTTTTTATTTTAAAATTGAAACATAACATATTCAAACAATTCTCTGCATGAAATAATTTTAGAAAATATATCAGAATGCTCTCATTTACTAATAGGTATCCAGTAAATACGATGGAAACGGTTACATAATGCATTAAAGTTGTCGAATTGATAACAGAATAAAGGTCATAAGGACGACTAAACGATATTCTAACCTCAGATTTGTATTCAGCATGAAAAATAATGCTTATAACGAGATTTTGAAGGAAATGTATTTTCCTCTGAAAAATACAAAAAATTGCAGGTAATAGTTCAGGGTATTTTTTAGCTCAAAAAACTTTTTATTTCAAAATTGAAAGCATAACATATTCAAACTATTCTCTGCTTGAAATAATCTTGGAAAATATATCAGAATGCTCTGTATCCAGTAAATACGATACAAACGGTTACATTGTGCATTAAATTTCTTTTGAATTGATAACTCCATTAAAGGTCATAAGGACGACTAAACGATATTCTAACCTCAGATTTGTATTCAGCATGAAAAATAATGATTATAATGAGATTTTGAAGGAAATGTATTTTTCTCTAGAAAATACAAAAAATTGCAGGTAATAGTTCAGGGTATTTTTTAGCTCAAAAACTTTTTATTTCTAAATTGAAACATAACATATTCAAACCATTCTCTGCTTGAAATAATCTTAGAAAATGTATCAGAATGCTCTCAGTTACCAATAGGTATCCAGTAAATACGATGCAAACGTTTACACAATGTATTAAAGTTTTCTTGAATTAAGAACTTGATTAAAGCTCTTAAGGACGATTAAACGATATTCCAACCTCAAATTTGCATTCAGCATGAAAAATAATTGTTATAATGAGATTTTGAAGAAAATCTACTTTCCACTGAAAAATACAAAAAAATTGCAGGTAATAGTTCAGGGTATTTTTTAGCTCAAAAAGCTTTTTATTTTAAAATTGAAACATAACATATTCAAACAATTCTCTGCGTGAAATAATCTTAGAAAATATATCAGAATTCCCTCATTTACCTATAGGTATCCAGTAAATACGATTCAAACGGTTACATAATGCATTAAAGTTGTCGAATTGATAACTTGATTAAATGTCATAAGGACGACTAAACGATATTCTAACCTGAGATTTGTATTCAGCATGAAAAATAATACTTATAACTAGATTTTGAAGGAAATCTATTTTCCACTAAAAAATATAAAAAATTGCAGGTAATAGCTCAGGGTATTTTTTAGCTCAAAAAACTTTTTATGTCAAAATTGAAAGATAACATATTCCAACAATTCTATGCCCTAAATGATATTGGGAAATATATCAGAACGCTATCAGTTACCAATAGTTATCTAGTAAATACGATGTAAACGGTTGCTTAATGCATTAAAGTTGTCTTGAATTGATAATTTGATTAAAGGTCATAAGGACGACTAAACGATATTCTAACCTCAGATTTGTATTCAGCATGAAAAATAATGATTATAATGAGATTTTGAAGGAAATGTATTTTACTCTAAAAAATACAAAAAATTGCAGGTAATAGTTCAGGGTATTTTTTAGCTCAAAAACTTTTTATTTCAAAATTGAAACATAACATATTCAAACCATTCTCTGCTTGAAATAATCTTGGAAAATGTATCAGAATGCTCTCAGTTACCAATAGGTATCCAGTAAATACGATGCAAACGTTTACACAATGTATTAAAGTTTTCTTGAATTAATAACTTGATTAAAGCTCTTAAGGACGATTAAACGATATTCCAACCTCAAATTTGCATTCAGCATGAAAAATACTTGTTATAATGAGATTTTGAAGAAAATCTACTTTCCACTGAAGAATGCAAAAAATTGCAGGTAATAGTTCAGGGTATTTTTTTGCTCAAAAAAGTTTTTATTTCAAAATTGAAACATAACATATTCAAAGAATTCTCTGCATGAAATAATTTTAGAAAATATATCAGAATGCTCTCCTTTACCAATAGGTATACAGTAAATGCGATGGAAATGGTTACATAATGCATTAAAGTTGTCGAATTGACAACTGATTAAAGGTCATAAGGACGACTAAACGATATTCTAACCTCAGATTTGTATTGAGCATGAAAAATAATGCTTATAATGAGATTTTGAAGGAAATGTATTTTACTCTGAAAAATACAAAAAATTGCAGGTAATTGTTCAGGGTATTCATTAGCTCAAAAACTTTTTATTTCTAAATTGAAACATAACATATTGAAACTATTCTCTGCTTGAAATAATCTTGGAAAATATATCAGAATGCTCTCAGTTACCAATAGGTACCCAGTAAATACGATGCAAACGGTAATATAATGTATTAAATTTGTTTTGAATTGTTAACTGGATTAAAGGTCGTAAGGACGAATAAACGATATTCTAACCTCAGATTAACATTCAGCATGAAAAATAATGGTTATAATGAGATTTTGAAGGAAATCTATTTTCCACTGAAAAATACAAAAATTTGCAGGTATTAGTTCAGGGTATTTTTTAGCTCAAAAAACTTTTTATTTTGAAATTGAAGCATAACATATTCAAACAATTCTCTGCGTGAAATAATCTTAGAAAACATATCAGAATTCCCTCATTTACTAATAGGTATCCAGTAAATACGATTCAAACGGTTACATAATGCATTAAAGTTGTCGAATTGATAACTTGATTAAATGTCATAAGGACGACTAAACGATATTCTAACCTGAGATTTGTGTTCAGCATGAAAAATAATACTTATAACGAGATTTTGAAGGAAATCTATTTTCCACTGAAAAATACAAAAAATTGCAGGTAATAGTTCAGGGTATTTTTTAGCTCAAAAAACTTTTTATGTCAAAATTGAAAGATAACATATTCAAACAATTCTATGCCCTAAATGATATTGGAAAATATATCAGAACGCTATCAGTTACCAATAGTTATCTAGTAAATACGATGTAAAAGGTTGCTTATTGCATTAAAGTTGTCTTGAATTAATAATTTGATTAAAGGTCGTAAGGACGACTAAACGATATTCTAACCTCAGATTTGCATTTGGTATGAAAAATAATGCCTATAATGAGATTTTGAAGGAAATCTATTTTCGACCGAAAAATACAAAAAATTGTAGGTAATAGTACAGGGTATTTTTTTAGCTCAAAAAACTTTTTATTTTAAAATTGAAACATAACATATTCAAACAATTCTCTACATGAAATAATCTTAGAAAATATATCAGAATGCTTTCATTTTCAAGTAGGTATCCAGTAAATACGATGGAAACGGTTTCATAATGCATTAAAGTTCTCGAATTGATAACTGATTAAAGGTCATAAGGACGACTAAACGATATTCTAACCTCAGATTTGTATTGAGCATGAAAAATATTGCTTATAACGAGATTTTGAAGGAAATGTATTTTCCACTGAAAAATACAAAAAATTGCAGGTAATAGTTCAGGGTATTTTTTAGCTCAAAAAACTTTTTATTTCAAAATTGAAACATAACATATTGAAACTATTCTCTGCTTGTAAGAATCTTGGAAAATATATCAGAATGGTCTCAGTTACCAATAGGTATCCAGTAAATACGATGCAAACGGTTACAGAATGCATTAAATTTGTTTTGAATTGATAACTTGATTGAAGGTCATAAGGACGACTAAACGATATTCTAACCTCAGATTTGCATTCAGCATGAAAAATAATGGTTATAATGAGATTTTGAAGGAAATGTATTTTCCTCTGAAAAGTACAAAAATTTGCAGGTAATATAGTTTAGGGTATTTTTTTTTAGCTCAAAAAACTATTTATTTCAAAATTTATTATCATAACATATTAAAACAATTCTATGCCCTAGATGATACTGGAAAATATATCAGAACGCTCTCAGTTACCAATAGGTGTCCAGTAAATACGATGCAAACGGTTACATAATGCATTAAATTTGTTTTGAATTGATAACTCGATTAATGGTCATAAGGACGAGTAAACGATATTCTAACCTCAGATTTGTATTCAGCATGAAAAATAATGCTTATAACGAGATTTTGAAGGAAATATATTTTCCTCTGAAAAATACAAAAAATTGCAGGTAATAGTTCAGGGTATTTTTAGCTCAAAAAACTTTTATGTCAAAATTGAAAGATAACATATTCAAACAATTCTATGCCCTAAATGATATTGGAAAACATATCAGAACGCTCTCAGTTACCAATAGTTATCTAGTAAATGCGATGTGAACGGTTGCTTAATGCATTAAAGTTGTCTTGAAGTAATTATTTGATTAAAGGTCATAAGGACGACTAAACGATATTCTAACCTCAGATTTACATGCGGTATGAAAAATAGTGCTTATAATGAGATTTTGAAGGAAATCTATTTTCGACCGAAAAATACAAAAAATTGTAGGTAATAGTACAGGGTATTTTTTAGCTGAAAAAACTTTTTATTTTAAAATTGAAACATAACATATTCAAACAATTCTCTACATGAAATAATCTTAGAAAATATATCAGAATGCTCTCATTTTCAAGTAGGTATCCAGTAAATACGATGGAAACGGTTACATAATGCATTAAAGTTCTCGAATTGATAACTGATTAAAGGTCATAAGGACGACTAAACTATTTTCTAACCTCAGATTTGTATTCAGCATGAAAAATAATACTTATAACGAGATTTTGAAGGAAATCTATTTTCCACTGAAAAATACAAAAAATTGCAGGTAATAGTTCAGGGTATTTTTTAGCTCAAAAAACTTTTTATTTCAAAATTGAAACATAACATATTCAAAGTATTCTCTGCTTGTAAGAATCTTGGAAAATATATCAGAATGCTCTCAGTTACCAATAGGTATCCAGTAAATACGATGCAAACGGTTACATAATGCATTAAATTTGTTTTGAATTGATAACTTGTTTAAAGGTCATAAGGACGACTAAACGATACTCTAACCTTAGATTTGCAATCAGCATGAAAATAATGGTTATTGTGATATTTTGGAGGAATTTTTTTTCCACTGAAAAATACATAAAATTGCATGTAATAGTTCAGGGTATTTTTTTTTTTTTAGCTCTAAAAAGTTTTTATTACAAAATTGAAACATAACATATTCAAACAATTCTCTGCGTGAAATAATCTTTGAAAATATATCAGAATGCCCTCATTTACCAATAGGTATCAAGTAAATATAATGCAAACGGTTACTTAAATCATTAAAGTTGTCGAATTGATTACTGATTAAAGGTCATAAGGACGACTAAACGATATTGCAACCTCAGATTTGTATTCATCATGAAAAATAATGCTTATAAAGAGATTTTGAAAGAAATGCATTTTCCTCTGAAAAATGCAAAAAATTGTTGGTAATAGTTTAGGGTGTTTTTTAGGTCAAAAAACTTTTTATTTCAAAATTGAAAGATAACTTACTCAAACAATTCTGTGCCCTAAAGAATATTGGAAAATATATCAGACCGCTCTCATTTACCAATAGGTATCCAGTAAATACGATGCAAACGGTTACATAATGCATTAAAGTTGTCGAATTGATAACTTGATTAAAGGTCATAAGGACGACCAAACGATATTCTAACCTCAGATTTGTTTTCAGCATGAAAAATAATGCATATAATGAGATTCTGAAGGAAAAATATTTTCCACCGAAAAATACAAAAAATTTTAGGTAATAGTTCAGGGTATTTTTTAGCTCAAAATTTAGCTAAAATGTAAATTGTTTTAGTGATAGAAATGTAATTGAATCATGTTTGACGTTCAGCACATTTGATCGTAATATAAATACGTCCTTGGGCCGTTTTGAATGTGACCAACTGTTAACTGAAATGATATGATTATTAAGAAATATTCCTCAGATTTACTCTCTCCACACACCATGTAAGGAGAGTAAGGTCAGACACGTCAGGTCACATAAATAGTGGTCAACTGCTTTCCACGGGGATTAGTGAAGCCCCGCCTCACTGCTATCTGTGTTCTTTTCAGGACCTCAACACTTGTATCTCCCCCCACTATACCTGAGGGTGTAATAAACGAAAGTACCCACTGTCTCTTAATTTCTCTTTCCAGGGGTGATTGTGCATATACCTCATCATGGTCAAGTGAAGGGTCTGCATATATATATATATATATATGTATATATATATATATATATATATATATATATATATATATATATATATATATATATATATATATATATATATATATATATATATATATTTTTTTTTTTTTTTTTTTTCTTTCATACTATTCGCCATTTCCCGCATTAGTAAGGTAGCGTTAAGAACAGAGGACTGGGCCTTTGAGGGAATATCCTCACCTGGCCCCCTTCTCTGTTCCTTCTTTTGGAAAATTTAAAAAGAAATGAGAGGGGAGGATTTCCAGCCCCCCGCTCCCATATATGTCTCTCTCTCTCTCTCTCTCTCTCTCTCTCTCTCTCTCTCTCTCTCTCTCTCTCTCTCTCTCTCTCTCTCTCTCTATGTGTATATATATATATATATATATATATATATATATATATATATATATATATATATATATATATATATATATATATATATATATATATATAAGTTCAGTTTGTTGAATATGATGATTTATCATATTACTTGTGGTGATGATCTGTGCAGCATTTGTCCATCTTTTAAGAATCCAGTGACTTTATTCCTTATATCATTGTTTGCAACAGTTTACAGGCAGCCGAAATATGACTGATGGATCGATGATTTTAGTTGCATTTTCTGTCCCCTCTTTTTAATAGATATCAGGGGAAACACTTAATAGCTATCTCATTACTGTCCAGTAGACAGTTAATGGAATAGATATATCTGCCACACTGTCATGTTGACAGGTAAGGAAAGAGACAGTATCTACTTCACGTCCCACCGGGCAACAAGTTTGAACGGACTGTTGCATGACAAGGTAGATATTATAAAGAATGTACAGAACATTAAATATGAGAATCCTTAAATAAAACAGAAACTTGTTTATACATATGCATATCTATCTATCTATCTATTCATCAGTATATATATATATATATATATATATATATATATATATATATATATATATATATATATATATATATATATATATATATATTATCCCTGGGGATAGGGGATTAAGAATACTTCCCACGTATTCCCTGCGTGTCGTAGAAGGCGACTAAAAGGGGAGGGAGCGGGGGGTTGGAAATCCTCCCCTCTCGCGTTTTTTTTTTTTTTCCACAAGAAGGAACAGAGGGGGCCAGGTGAGGATATTCCAAAAAAGGCCCAGTCCTCTGTTCTTAACGCTACCTCGCTAACGCGGGAAATGGCGAATAGTTTAAAATATATATATATATATATATATATATATATATATATATATATATATATATCACTTTTTTTTACTAAATGACGTCCTAGCTACGTCTCTTCATTGTATATCAACTGACTTATATTCTTTCTTGTATCTCCCCTGATGATATGATTATTACACAAAAGTGCACATGGGAACTTATCGTGTTTAATTTTCCCCGTGGACTCATAGGAATATATATATATATATATATATATGCTTGTATGGGCATTTATGCATAAATATATATATGTGTATATGGCTGGATGGGCCTTTCTTGGTCTGTTTCCTGGCGCTACCTCGCTGATGTGAGAAACAGCGATTAAGTAAGATGAATTGATATATATATATATATATATATATATATATATATATATATATATATATATATATATATATATATATATATATATATATCAGGGTATAGGGGAGAATGAATACTTCCCGCGTATTCCCTGCGTGTCGTAGAAAGCGGCTAAAAGGGGAGGGGCCTGGAAATATTCCCCTCCCGTTTTTTTGAATTTCCAGAAGAAGAAACAGAGAAGGGCGGTAATTGAGGATATTTCCAATAAGGTTCAGTCCTCTGTTCTTAACGCTACCTCGCTAACACGGAAAATGTCGAATATGTATGAAAAATAAAATATATGTACACGAATGTCGTGCATATGAACGTGCACTTCCATATAACATACAAACCCTCAACAGCCAGGGTCGAACCCGGCCTCTAGCAGGCGGGAGCACCACTGCTACCCATGATCACTCTCTTTAGCCTAGCGGTAGCGCTCCCGCCTTCTACGCAGGGATCCCAGGTTCGATCCTGGCTGTTGGAGGTTTGTATATATATATCATATAACATACAAACCTCCAACAGCCGGGATCGAACCCGGGACCCCTGTGCAAGAGACGGGAGCGCTACCGCTAGGCTATATATGACGTTCCTTTCGTCTTGTACGGGATTAGCGTTTTCCTGTAGGAGAGAGAGAGAGTAGAACCCTTCCTACCACCTTTCTCTTCCCTCCCAAGTTCTCCTCTCGCGTCTGAAGCTCATTCATCATCCTTACGCCTTTGTTCTGTTCCTCTTTCCTTCCTTCTCGTTTTTATTCTCCCACCCTTTCTTTATCTTCCTTTCCGGGTCTCTTGCATTTTATTTCAGCGTTTCTTCTGTGTCACAAGCCTTCCTAACTCTCTCTCTCTCTCTCTCTCTCTCTCTCTCTCTCTCTCTCTCTCTCTCTCTCTCTCTCTCTCTCTCTCTCTCTCTCTCTCTCCTGTGAGTGAGTCCCAGGCTGTGTCAGTCTCTCGCCCCTCCTGCCTCAACCAGGCCCTCCTTTCTCCTTCCCCAAGCGACCTCCGTCGCCCGGAGCAGCCCCACACCTGATCTTCTCTCACACACTCTCAAAACTGACCCCTAGTCACCCAGAGCCTCACACCAGACCCTTGTCAATCAAAGCCTCACACCTGACCCTCCGTCACTTAGAGCCCCACACCTGAGCCCAGTCACTCAGAGCCCCACACTAGATCCCCGTCACTCAGAGCCCCACACCCGACCCCCGTCACTCAGAGGCCCACATCCGACCCCCGTCACCCAGAGCCTCACACTTGGCCCCCGTCACTTAGAGCCTCACACCTAACCCCCGTCACTCAGAACCTCACACTTGACCCCCGTCACCCAGAGCCTCACACCTGACCCCCTTCACCCAAAGCCCTACACCCGACCCCCGTCACCCAGAGCCTCACACCTGACCTCCGTCACCCAGAGCCTCACACCTGATCCCCGTTACTCAGATGGCTGCCGGTCCCTCGCTAACTTCCCTCCTCCCGCTCGTCGCCTCCGGTCACGGACGACGGGTCGTTCAGGTGTCGCGGGCGCTCGGTCTGGCACGGGAGCGGAGCTCCGGGCGATTTCACCATCAAAGTTTCCAGTCCCACATGGGCGCCCCGCCTCCTGAGTCCTAATTATGTCCTAGGGTGGAGACGAACGATCGTTAGATATGATACGGGGGGGGGGGGGGGGGTTATTTGTGACGTCATCGCGTTCCACGTCGGCCATATTGGACGCGTCAGTCGTTGTTATTGTTTATTGGGGAGTCGGTGGGCGGGCAAGTGGGACGATCGTAAACAATTGATTCTGCACCACTCCGGGGAAGGTGGAGGGGGGGTTGGGGGGTGCTACTGTACCGTGCCAGGTCCTGACAGATGTGCCAGGTCTTCACAAAACATTTCAGGTCCTCACAGACGTGCCAGAGCCTCACAGACGTGCCAGAGCCTCACAGACGTGCCAGAGCCTCACAGACGTGCCAGGTCCTCACAAAACATGTCAGGTCCTCACAGACGTGCTAGGTCCTCACAGACGTGCCAGAGCTTCACAGACGCGCCTGAGCCTCACAGACGTGCCATAGCCTCACAGACGTGCCAGGTCCTCACAAAACATGTCAGGTCCTCACAGACGTGCTAGGTCCTCACAGACGTGCCAGAGCCTCACAGACGCGCCAGAGCCTCACAGACGTGCCAGAGCCTCACAGACGTGCCAGGTCCTCACAAAACATGTCAGGTCTTCACAGACGTGTTAGGTCCTCACAGACGTGCTAGGTCCTCACAGACGTGCAAGATCCTCACAGACGTGCCAGAGCCTCACAGACGTGCCAGGCCCTCACAGACGTCCCAGAGCCTCACAGACGCGCCAGAGCCTCACAGACGCGCCAGAGCCTCACAGACGTGCCAGAGCCTCACAGACGTGCCAGAGCCTCACAGACGCGCCAGAGCCTCACAGACGTGCCAGAGCCTCACAGACGTGCCAGAGCCTCACAGACGTGCCAGAGCCTCACAGACGTGCCAGGCCCTCACAGACGTGCCAGAGCCTCACAGACGCGCCAGAGCCTCACAGACGTGCCAGAGCCTCACAGACGTGCCAGAGCCTCACAGACGTGCCAGAGCCTCACAGACGTGCCAGGCCCTCACAGACGTGCCAGGCCCTCACAGACGTGCCTGAGCCTCACAGACGTTTCAGAACGTGATGGAGATGTACAGTGTAGCCTCATTGCCATATATTTCCAGTGGTGATAACCGGAGGAAAAGACTATATAGAAGTGAATGGCGTCGCCTGTGTCTTTTGATATTCAATTTCGGATATGCAGTAGCCATGAAATCACGATCTTATTTTTACCTACGTGGAGTAAAGTGCGGTTCAATACACCAGAAACAAAGGCAAACACATCGTAAAGTGATGTATAAAGGTCAGGACAGATAGGAAATGTAGACATCTTGGTTATATGGCTGCTAATCGTGACCCGACACTTGGCTCTTACAGTCAAAACTTACCTTCAAAACAAAATGTTAAACACAGTCTCACGGAATAAACATACAGCACTCAGTGTTGTTCCCAACATGCACCCAGCAGTTCCCACCCATCAACCATGTCCTCGCAGACCGCGTAGGTCTCCCTAACCCAGCCATACACAATTGGGTCGTCGGCACCCCAGTCCCCTGTGTGATAAACCACAAGCAGCAGCAGGGCTGTGAGTGCAGACCAAGAAAATTGTAATCTCCATAGAAGTTCCACACCTGGTAAAGCCTCAGTATTGCCATTACATGCGCCTCCATAGTCAAGATGACACTTTTGCTGGTCAGTTCTCTTTAAATGATCTGTACGCTCTCATACTTTTACCACACTGTTCTGTGAGTTTCTGATATCATCTACTATCACAGACAGCCTCGAAAGGACCCAGTGTTCTGTTGCTGTGTGAATTCCTTTTTATTTCCTCGGTGTCATCTGCTCAAAGGCCGGGGATACCTTCCATACGACTCGTTTCCTGTACACACAGTGTCACTTTATCTTCGTCCCCATCCTGATCAGGGCTTTCTCGAGTGTTTCTGAGTGATGTTCTCATGTCTACGGAATGTTATCTGCTTGCTTATTTTGGCTAACAGTTTACATAGAGACACTAATGGATGCCAGCACTGTTTTCGCGTGGCTTTGTCATCGGTATGACATGACGATACGACCGTTGAGGACGGCGTACGACCGTTGAGGACGACGTACGACCGTTGAGGACGACGTACGATCCTTGAGCACGAGGGAACGACGCTTGAGCACGACGGAACGATCCTTGAGCACGACGGAATGATCCTTGAGCACGAGGGAACGACCCTTGAGCACTGCAGTATGATTCTTGAGCTCGATGGTACGATCATTGGGTAGGAAGGTCTGGTGTTTGACCTGACTTCTTAAGTGTCAGGTCAAAGATCAAGCCATCATGCCCTAAAGCGTTCGAACCATCGTGTTCAAGGGTCGGATTGTCTTGTCAGAGGTCGCATCTTCGGTAGACCTACTTGGTGGAAAAGCTTGGTGGAGATGATCGTTGGAGAAGCCTGGGTCAGTGGTGAGGGAAGGGCACAGGTACAGGACTTGTATACCAAAAGAGCGACACACACACGTTAATGGCTGTCGACCTTAATCATTTATCTGTTTTCCATCACTGTCTTTATCATCACTGCCCATACCACCCCTGTCTTACCCATCACTGTCTTTACTCTCACTGTCTTACCCATCACTGTCTTTACTCTCACTGTCTTACCCATCACTGTCTTTACTCTCACTGTCTTACCCATCACTGTCTTTACCACCACTGTCTTTACCATCACTGTCTTTACCATCACTGTCTTTACTCTCACTGTCTTACCCATCACTGTCTTTACCATCACTGTCTTTACCATCACTGTCTTTACTCTCACTGTCTTTACTCTCACTGTCTTACCCATCACTGTCTTTACCACCACTGTCTTTACCATCACTGTCTTTACCATCACTGTCTTTACTCTCACTGTCTTACCCATCACTGTCTTTACCATCACTGCTTATACCACCATTGTCTTTACCATCACTGTCTTTACCATCACTGTCTTTACTCTCACTGTCTTACCCATCACTGTCTTTACCACCACTGTCTTTACTCTCACTGTCTTACCCATCACTGTCTTTACCATCACTGTCTTTACCATCACTGTCTTTACCATCACTGCTTATACCACCATTGTCTTTACCATCACTGTCTTTACCATCACTGTCTTTACCATCACTGCTTATACCACCATTGTCTTTACCATCACTGTCTTTACTCTCACTGTCTTACCCATCACTGTCTTACCCATCACTGTCTTTACCATCACTGTCTTTACCATCACTGTCTTTACTCTCATTGTCTTTACCATCACTGTCTTTACCATCACTGTCTTACCCATCACTGTCTTTACCATCACTGTCTTACCCATCACTGTCTTTACCATCACTGTCTTTACCATCACTGCTTATACCACCATTGTCTTTACCATCACTGTCTTTACCATCACTGCTTATACCACCATTGTCTTTACCATCACTGTCTTTACCATCACTGTCTTTACTCTCATTGTCTTTACCATCACTGTCTTTACTCTCACTGTCTTACCCATCACTGTCTTTACCATCACTGCTCATACCACCATTGTCTTTCCCATAACTGTGTTTACTAGTGTAAAAGCTCAAAGGTGTTGTATGTTGACTTCAGTGTCAGCTGCATCATGTCCTCAGTATCAGCTTTAAGTTGGTCTCAGCGTCAGTTGAATGTTGTCCTCAGTGCCGGTAATTAATTCAGCATCAGTGTAGGCTCTATTTTGGCCTCAGTATCAGCTCTATGTTGGCCACACTGTCAGCTTTATATTGGCCACAGTATCAGCTCTGTGTTGGCCTCAGTGTCTGCTGTATGTTGGCCTGAGAGTCAGCTGTATGTTGGCCTCACTGTCAGCTGTATGTTGGCCTCAGTGTCAGCTGTATGTTGGCCTGAGAGTCAGCTGTATGTTGGCCTCAGTGTCAGCTGTATGTTGGCCTCAGTGTCTGCTGTATGTTGGCCTTAGTGTCAGTTGTATGTTAGCTTCAGTGTCAGCTGAATGTTGGCCTGAGAGTCAGCTGTATGTTGGCCTCGGTGTCAGCTGTAAGTTGTCCTCAGTGTCAGCTGAATGTTGGCCTGAGAGTCAGCTGTATGTTGGCCTCAGTGTCAGCAGTAAGTTGGCCTCAGTGTCAGCTGTATGTTGGCCTCAGTGTCATGAATGTGTACTTCCCATTGTGCTTCAGCGACACCGAAGAATTGATGCAGCTCGGCTCATCTCACAGTTAATGTCATCAGTACCATCGACCTTTTATGTTTGATCATCTGACCTTATGATGAGGCGAGAGGTCAAAGGTCAGAGAGGCACGGCTGATGGCAGCCAGCACCCGTGAGCATCTCATGATTCGCCGTGTTCCCTCCTGATCACGAAGGGAAGTTGGTACAGAAAGAATATAATTGACACAAAGACACGCCCACGTCATGAGTCCCTCCTCTAGACCTTCTTCCCCTTCTGCCACGCAGCAGTTCCCCGGCCCGTCTGCTGGAGCACCACCCGGGGCAGTCCCAGGACGTGGGTCCAGGCACGTCACCCTGCTGGATAACATCTTGGCCACGAGAGGCTCCCCGGGCGCTGGGCTCTACCCCTAGATAACAGATCAACCTGTGCTTCGCTCCTTCTCCGCCCGAAGGCCTCCCTTACCGGACGCTTTCCCCCCGGTACTCCCTGCGGCACTGCGGACTCAGCAGCGGTTCTCCGCACGCGGAGGGTCGCAGGTCATTTTGGCTTCCGCCTCTGTTTTGGGAAGGTTGTGAACAAATGCTTGCATCAGGCCTCAGTTGATCCCATTCTTGCG
>NC_092226.1:10959890-10979890 GCF_036320965.1 Panulirus ornatus | reverse complement strand
CTGTGCATTACACATGCCAGCTAGAGAATGGATGTAAATTGATGCAGCCTCTTTTCGTCTTTTCCTGAGCCTACTTTTCTAACGCGGGAAAAAACTATCAAGTATATATATATATATATATATATATATATATATATATATATATATATATATATATATATATATATATATATATATATATTATCCCTGGGGATAGAGAAGAAAGAATACTTCCCACGTATTCCCTGCGTGTCGTAGAAGGCGACTCAAAGGGAAGGGAGCGGGAGGCTGGAAATCCTCCCCCTCTCGTTTTTTTTTTTTTTTTTTAATTTTCCAAAAGAAGGAACAGAGAAGGGGGCCAGGTGAGGATATTCCTTCAAAGGTTCAGTCCTCTGTTCTTAACGCTACCTGGATAACGCGGGAAATGGCGAATAGTATGAAAGAATATATATATATATATATATATATATATATATATATATATATATATATATATATATATATATATATATTTTTTTTTTTTTTTTTCTTTTTTTTTTTTTATACTTTGTCGCTGTCTCCCGCGTTTGCGAGGTAGCGCAAGGAAACAGACGAAAGAAATGGCCCAACCCCCCCCCCCATACACATGTACATACACACGTCCACACACGCAAATATACATACCTACACAGCTTTCCATGGTTTACCCCAGACGCTTCACACGCCCTGATTCAATCCACTGACAGCACGTCAACCCCTGTATACCACATCGCTCCAATTCACTCTATTCCTTGCCCTCCTTTCACCCTCCTGCATGTTCAGGCCCCGATCACACAAAATCCTTTTCACTCCATCTCTCCACCTCCAATTTGGTCTCCCTCTTCTCCTCGTTCCCTCCACCTCCGACACATATATCCTCTTGGTCAATCTTTCCTCACTCATTCTCTCCATGTGCCCAAACCATTTCAAAACACCCTCTTCTGCTCTCTCAACCACGCTCTTTTTATTTCCACACATCTCTCTTACCCTTACGTTACTTACTCGATCAAACCACCTCACACCACACATTGTCCTCAAACATCTCATTTCCAGCACATCCATCCTCCTGCGCACAACTCTATCCACAGCCCACGCCTCGCAACCATACAACATTGTTGGAACTACTATTCCTTCAAACATACCCATTTTTGCTTTCCGGGATAATGTTCTCGACTTCCACACATTTTTCAAGGCTCCCAAAATTTTCGCCCCCTCCCCCACCCTATGATCCACTTCCGCTTCCATGGTTCCATCCGCTGACAGATCCACTCCCAGATATCTAAAACACTTCACTTCCTCCAGCCTCTCACCATTCAAACTCACCTCCCAATTGACTTGACCCTCAACCCTACTGTACCTAATAACCTTGCTCTTATTGACATTTACTCTTAACTTTCTTCTTCCACACACTTTACCAAACTCCGTCACCAGCTTCTGCAGTTTCTCACATGAATCCGCCACCAGCGCTGTATCATCAGCGAACAACAACTGACTCACTTCCCAAGCTCTCTCATCCCCAACAGACTTCATACTTGCCCCTCTTTCCAAAACTCTTGCATTTACCTCCCTAACAACCCCATCCATAAACAAATTAAACAACCATGGAGACATCACACACCCCTGCCGCAAACCTACATTCACTGAGAACCAATCACTTTCCTCTCTTCCTACACGTACACATGCCTTACATCCTCGATAAAAACTTTTCACTGCTTCTAACAACTTGCCTCCCACACCATATATTCTTAATACCTTCCACAGAGCATCTCTATCAACTCTATCATATGCCTTCTCCAGATCCATAAATGCTACATACAAATCCATTTGCTTTTCTAAGTATTTCTCACATACATTCTTCAAAGCAAACACCTGATCCACACATCCTCTACCACTTCTGAAACCACACTGCTCTTCCCCAATCTGATGCTCTGTACATGCCTTCACCCTCTCAATCAATACCCTCCCATATAATTTACCAGGAATACTCAACAAACTTATACCTCTGTAATTTGAGCACTCACTCTTATCCCCTTTGCCTTTGTACAATGGCACTATGCAAGCATTCCGCCAATCCTCAGGCACCTCACCATGAGTCATACATACATTAAATAACCTTACCAACCAGTCAACAATACAGTCACCCCCTTTTTTAATAAATTCCACTGCAATACCATCCAAACCTGCTGCCTTGCCGGCTTTCATCTTCCGCAAAGCTTTTACTACCTCTTCTCTGTTTACCAAATCATTTTCCCTAACCCTCTCACTTTGCACACCACCTCGACCCAAACACCCTATATCTGCCACTCTGTCATCAGACACATTCAACAAACCTTCAAAATACTCATTCCATCTCCTTCTCACATCACCACTACTTGTTATCACCTCCCCATTTACGCCCTTTACTGAAGTTCCCATTTGCTCCCTTGTCTTACGCACCCTATTTACCTCCTTCCAGAACATCTTTTTATTCTCCCTAAAATTTACTGATAGTCTCTCACCCCAACTCTCATTTGCCCTTTTTTCACCTCTTGCACCTTTCTCTTGACCTCCTGTCTCTTTCTTTTATACTTCTCCCACTCAATTGCATTTTTTCCCTGCAAAAATCGTCCAAATGCCTCTCTCTTCTCTTTCACTAATACTCTTACTTCTTCATCCCACCACTCACTACCCTTTCTAAACAGCCCACCTCCCACTCTTCTCATGCCACAAGCATCTTTTGCGCAATCCATCACTGATTCCCTAAATACATCCCATTCCTCCCCCACTCCCCTTACTTCCATTGTTCTCACCTTTTTCCATTCTGTACACAGTCTCTCCTGATACTTCTTCACACAGGTCTCCTTCCCAAGCTCACTTACTCTCACCACCTTCTTCACCCCAACATTCACTCTTCTTTTCTGAAAACCCATACTAATCTTCACCTTAGCCTCCACAAGATAATGATCAGACATCCCTCCAGTTGCACCTCTCAGCACATTGACATCCAAAAGTCTCTCTTTCGCACGCCTGTCAATTAACACGTAATCCAATAACGCTCTCTGGCCATCTCTCCTACTTACATAAGTATACTTATGTATATCTCGCTTTTTAAACCAGGTATTCCCAATCATCAGTCCTTTTTCAGCACATAAATCTACAAGCTCTTCACCATTTCCATTTACAACACTGAACACCCCATGCATACCAATTATTCCCTCAACTGCCACATTACTCACCTTTGCATTCAAATCACCCATCACTATAACCCGGTCTCGTGCATCAAAACCGCTAACACACTCATTTAGCTGCTCCCAAAACACTTGCCTCTCATGATCTTTCTTCTCATGTCCAGGTGCATATGCACCAATAATCACCCACCTCTCTCCATCAACTTTCAATTTTACCCATATTAATCGAGAATTTACTTTCTTACATTCTATGACATACTCCCACAACTCCTGTTTCAGGAGTATTGCTACTCCTTCCCTTGCTCTTGTCCTCTCACTAACCCCTGACTTCACTCCCCAGGTATTTCCAAACCACTCTTCCCCTTTACCCTTGAGCTTCGTTTCACTCAGAGCCAAAACATCCAGGTTCCTTTCCTCAAACATACTACCTATCTCTCCTTTTTTCACATCTTGGTTACATCCACACACATTTAGGCACCCCACTCTGAGCCTTCGAGGAGGATGAGCACTCCCCGCGTGACCCCTTCTTCTGTTTCCCATTTTAGAAAGTTAATACAAGGAGGGGAGGATTTCCGGCCCCCCGCTCCCGTCCCCTCTAGTCGCTTTCTACGACACGCGAGGAATACGTGGGAAGTATTCTTTCACCCCTATCCCCAGGGATAATATACATATATAAACACACACACACACACACACACACACACACACACACACACACGCACACACACACATACATACATATGAAAAATGTAAGAAACAATTTAGAAAACAAACTTTTAGCTTGAAATGAATGAAAAAATGAACGTCACATAATGGTTCAACCTCTGGTTATGGAAAAGGAAATGTACAATTTATTCACACAAACGTCAATAGCAGTTCTCATCAATTTCACCACTGAATCAATAAGCTTCAATGTCCAAGCTACATTTTTCTCCAACTTCACTATTTTCTTGTCAGCGTCGCGTCGCCTCGCCGCAGTGTATCGAAACAGACTTCCCCAGAACTTTTTAAAGGGGAAGTAAATGTTTACAGTTGTGTTACTGGAGTGATAGTTTTCATGCATGGTGTTTTTGTATATATATATATATATATATATATATATATATATATATATATATATATATATATATATATATATACGCGCGAGGTAATGTAAATCCTACAGCCAAAATAAAAGAAGAGATTGGTGCTGAAAACTCACTTACTTTGAGAGTGTCAGGCGGAGAAACTACCACACTGGGGGTCACAGTATAGTGTCCCTTCAAAGCGCTGACTATTACTCGTTTTCTTTGCGATGATCACATGAGACGTCACGGGGTTCACAAGACCCGACCTCCAGTGGCAGTGTGTGAATACAAGTGGGAAAGCAGAAATTTCTCTCCGCACATACGAAAATATCTGCAAATGGTATGTCATTGCAACTGTGTATCTGCGTTTACAGACGTTGCACAATTCAAATATTGAAATTAACAAAAAAAAAAAAAAAAAAATCATTTGACGCGATTCGTTGTTGAGGTGGACTGAAAAAAATTACGGAAATGTTTTCCCCACCCGTACTAACCCAAGCATGACGCCATGCACAGGGAACTGATACTTCTACAGATACACATAATGAGCACGACGGTACGATCCTTGAAGACGACGGTACGATCATTGAGCACGACGGTACGATCCTTGAACACGACGGTACGATCCTTGAACACGACGGTACGATCCTTGAACACGACGGTACGATCCTTGAACACGACGATACGATCCTTGAGCATTACGGTACGATCCTTGAACACGACGGTACGATCCTTGAGCATGACGGTACGATCCTTGAACACGACGGTACGATCCTTGAACACGACGGTACGATCCTTGAGCTCTAAGGTACGATCCTTGAGCACGACGGTACGATCCTTGAGCACTAAGGTACGATCCTTGAGCACGACGGTACGATCCTTGAACACGACGGTACGATCCTTGAACACGACGGTACGATCCTTGAGCACTAAGGTACGATCCTTGAGCACGACGGTACGATCCTTGAGCACGACGGTACGATCCTCGAGCACGACGGTACGATCCTCGAGCACGACGGTACGATCCTTGAACACGACGGTACGATCCTTCAGCAGGACAGTGCGACGGCTGGTCGTGCTCGAGAATCCTCCCATCGTACGATATCGTCGTCCTCAAAAGTCAATAGCGTCATATCCAGAGGTCATGTCGTGCTACTCAAAGGTCGCGTCGTCCTACTCATGAGTCTTGACTTATTCATGAAAATGCAATACATAATTTATCACCCTCCGGCCCTGAGCACACATCACCCAGTCATTACCATCGTGCGTGCGTAGCGCATCGCGCAGCACACGGGCTCAGACGTCGATTGAGGAGGGAGGATGAGGGTGGCGTGGGACAGCTGCTGGATGTCCACGTGAGGCAACATGAGAGTGGTCGTGGCCAGGGGCGAGCCAGGCCCCTCGCCTGCCTGGCTATATAGCCAGAGAGGAAGTGTAGCCATGACGACGGCCGGCACCGCCACGCCTACCCATTATGATGTTCCTCCTCACGCCTTTGTTTCCACTCACCCAGCCTATGGCTGGCAAGAAAATCATATATATATGTATGTATGTATGTATGTTTCCTTGCGCTACCTCGCAAACGCGGAAGACAGCGACAAAGCAAAAATAAAAAAAAAAAAAAAAATATATATATATATATATATATATATATATATATATATATATATATATATATATATATATATTTTTTTTGTTTTTGTTTTTGTTTTGTCGCTGTCTCCCGCGTTTGCGAGGTAGCGCAAGGAAACAGACGAAAGAAATGGCCCAACCCACCCCCATACACATGTATATACATACGTCCACACACGCAAATATACATACCTACACAGCTTTCCATGGTTTACCCCAGACGCTTCACATGCCTTGATTCAATCCACTGACAGCACGTCAGCCCCGGTATACCACATCGATCCAATTCACTCTATTCCTTGCCCTCCTTTCACCCTCCTGCATGTTCAGGCCCCGATCACACAAAATCTTTTTCACTCCATCTTTCCACCTCCAATTTGGTCTCCCACTTCTCCTCGTTCCCTCCACCTCCGACACATATATCCTCTTGGTCAATCTTTCCTCACTCATTCTCTCCATGTGCCCAAACCATTTCAAAACACCCTCTTCTGCTCTCTCAACCACGCTCTTTTTATTTCCACACATCTCTCTTACCCTTACGTTACTTACTCGATCAAACCACCTCACACCACACATTGTCCTCAAACATCTCATTTCCAGCACATCCATCCTCCTGCACACAACTCTATCCATAGCCCACGCCTCGCAACCATACAACATTGTTGGAACCACTATTCCTTCAAACATACCCATTTTTGCTTTCCGAGATAATGTTCTCGACTTCCACACATTCTTCAAGGCTCCCAGGATTTTCGCCCCCTCCCCCACCCTATGATCCACTTCCGCTTCCATGGTTCCATCCGCTGCCAGATCCACTCCCAGATATCTAAAACACTTTACTTCCTCCAGTTTTTCTCCATTCAAACTTACCTCCCAATTGACTTGACCCTCTACCCTACTGTACCTAATAACCTTGCTCTTATTCACATTTACTCTTAACTTTCTTGTTTCACACACTTTACCAAACTCAGTCACCAGCTTCTGCAGTTTCTCACATGAATCAGCCACGAGCGCTGTATCATCAGCGAACAACAACTGACTCACTTCCCAAGCTCTCTCATCCCCAACAGACTTCATACTTGCCCCTCTTTCCAAAACTCTTGCATTTACCTCCCTAACAACCCCATCCATAAACAAATTAAACAACCATGGAGACATCACACACCCCTGCCACAAACCTACATTCACTGAGAACCAATCACTTTCCTCTCTTCCTACACGTACACATGCCATACATCCTCAATAAAAACTGCCTCGATATATGTATATATATATATATATATATATATATATATATATATATATATATATATATATATATATATATATATATATATATATATATATATTGTACTCATTTATTACACTTTGTCGCTGTCTCCCGCGTTAGCGAGGTAGCGCAAGGAAATAGACGAAAGAATAGCCCAACCCACCCACATACACATGTATGTATATACATGAACGCCCACACACGCACATATACATAGCCATACATTTCAGCATATACATACACAGACGTATATATATATATATATATATATATATATATATATATATATATATATATATATATATATATATATATAGAGGATGTGTGGATCAGGTGTTTGCTTTGAAGAATGTATGTGAGAAATACTTAGAAAAGCAAATGGATATGTATGTAGCATTTATGGATCTGGAGAAGGCATATGATAGAGTTGATAGAGATGCTCTGTGGAAGGTATTAAGAATATATGGTGTGGGAGGCAAGTTGTTAGAAGCAGTGAAAAGTTTTTATCGAGGATGTAAGGCATGTGTACGTGTAGGAAGAGAGGAAAGTGATTGGTTCTCAGTGAATGTAGGTTTGCGGCAGGGGTGTGTGATGTCTCCATGGTTGTTTAATTTGTTTATGGATGGGGTTGTTAGGGAGGTAAATGCAAGAGTCCTGGAAAGAGGGGCAAGTATGAAGTCTGTTGGGGATGAGAGAGCTTGGGAAGTGAGTCAGTTGTTGTTCGCTGATGATACAGCGCTGGTGGCTGATTCATGTGAGAAACTGCAGAAGCTGGTGACTGAGTTTGGTAAAGTGTGTGGAAGAAGAAAGTTAAGAGTAAATGTGAATAAGAGCAAGGTTATTAGGTACAGTAGGGTTGAGGGTCAAGTCAATTGGGAGGTGAGTTTGAATGGAGAAAAACTGGAGGAAGTGAAGTGTTTTAGATATCTGGGAGTGGATCTGGCAGCGGATGGAACCATGGAAGCGGAAGTGGATCATAGGGTGGGGGAGGGGGCGAAAATTTTGGGAGCCTTGAAAAATGTGTGGAAGTCGAGAACATTATCTCGGAAAGCAAAAATGGGTATGTTTGAAGGAATAGTGGTTCCAACAATGTTGTATGGTTGCGAGGCGTGGGCTATGGATAGAGTTGTGCGCAGGAGGATGGATGTGCTGGAAATGAGATGTTTGAGGACAATGTGTGGTGTGAGGTGGTTTGATCGAGTAAGTAACGTAAGGGTAAGAGAGATGTGTGGAAATAAAAAGAGCGTGGTTGAGAGAGCAGAAGAGGGTGTTTTGAAATGGTTTGGGCACATGGAGAGAATGAGTGAGGAAAGATTGACCAAGAGGATATATGTGTCGGAGGTGGAGGGAACGAGGAGAAGAGGGAGACCAAATTGGAGGTGGAAAGATGGAGTGAAAAAGATTTTGTGTGATCGGGGCCTGAACATGCAGGAGGGTGAAAGGAGGGCAAGGAATAGAGTGAATTGGAGCGATGTGGTATACAGGGGTTGACGTGCTGTCAGTGGATTGAATCAAGGCATGTGAAGCGTCTGGGGTAAACCATGGAAAGCTGTGTAGGTATGTATATTTGCGTGTGTGGACGTGTGTATGTACATGTGTATGGGGGGGGGGGTTGGGCCATTTCTTTCGTCTGTTTCCTTGCGCTACCTCGCAAACGCGGGAGACAGCGACAAAGTATAAAAAAAAAAAAAAAAAAAAAAAAAAAAATATTATATATATATATATATATATATATATATTATATATATATATATATATATATATATATATATATATATATATATATATATATATATATATATATATATATATATATATATATATATTATCCCTGGGGATAGGGGAGAAAGAATACTTCCCACGTATTCCCTGCGTGTCGTAGAAGGCGACTAAAAGGGGAGGGAGCGGGTGGCTGGAAATCCTCCCCTCTCGTTTTTTTTTGATTTTCCAAAAGAAGGAACAGAGAAGGGGGCCAGGTGAGGATTTTCCCTCTAAGGCCCAGTCCTCTGTTCTTAACGCTACCTCGCAAACGCGGGAAATGGCGAATAGTATGAAAAAAAAAAAAAAAATATATATATATATATATATATATATATATATATATATATATATATATATATATATATATATATATATACGTGTTCATACATGCTGCTTTCATCCATTTCTCCGCCACCCGGCCATACATGAAATAGCATCCCCCTCCCCCAATGTGCTCACGAGGTAGCACTAGGAAAAGACAACAAAGGCCATTTTTGTTCACACTCAGGTCTCTAGCTGTCATGTGTAATGCACCGAAACCACAGCTCCCTTCCACATCCAGGCCCCACAAGACTTTCCATGGTTTACCCCAGACGCCTCACATGTCGACCCCGGTATACCACATCGTTCCAATTCACTCAATTCCTTGCACACCTTTCGCCCTCCTGCATCCAAATCTTTTTCACTCCATCCTTACATCTCCAATTTGGTCACCCCTTTCTCCTTGTTTCCTCCACCTCTGACACATATATCCTCTTTGTCTACCTTTCTTCACGCGTTCTCTTCATATGACCAAACCATTTCAGCACACCCTCTTTTGCTCTCTCAACCACACTCTTTTTATTTCTACACATCTCTCTTACTCTTTCAGTACTTACTCGATCAAACCACTTCACACTACGGATTGCCCTCAAGCATTTCATTTCCAACACATCCACCTTCCTCCGTACAACCCTGCCTATAGCCCCTTCCTCGCAACTATATGATATTTTTGGGACTACTGTTCCTTCACGCATAATCATTTTTGCTCTCCAAGGTAATGTTCTCTCTTTCCACACATTCTTCATCACTCCCAGAACCTTCGTCCTACCCTATGACTCACTTCCGCCTCCATGGTTCCATTCGTTGCCAAGTCCACTCCCAGATATCTAAAGCACTTCACTTCCTCCAGTTTTTCTAAATTCAAGCTTACGTCCCAATTAACTCGTCCCTCAAACTGCATCAATTTACAACCTTGCTTTTACTCGCATTTGCTCTCAACATTCCCCTTTAACACACGTTTCCAAACACAGTCACCAACTGCTGCAGTTTCCTGCTGGAATCTGCCGCCAGCACTGTATCATCGGTAGACAACAAATGACTCGCTTCCCAGGCCCTCTCAACCTCAATAGACTGCACACACGACCCTCTCCAAAACTCTGGCATTTACCTCCCTCGCCATTGGCGTTACCCATGACCTCTCTAAAGGCTCCTGCAGCGTAAGGTTGCGCTCCTTCCAGTAGCATGGATATGTAGACTCCTTCGGAGTGAGAAGTTCTTTGACAAGACTGCTGCCCTTGCAATGATGCAGACTCGCCAAAGGTGGCATTTCACTCGCATTTCCTCTTGTCACCGATTAGATATAAGAAAAAAGAAGAGAAATTGGACATATATCACAGAATGATATGTAACCGGGCAGGTGACTCGCGTGGTGAGGTTAGATGGTTATATAACATGAACAGATGTATATCCCGAACGTATGAGTATGACAGGAAGACGTAATACCGAAGTATGCGACCCATGGAGGTCCAGGGACAAGACAGGAAAACGAGACATAAAACATGCAACAGTCTCTCGTCATGATGGTCGTTCCCGTTTTCTGTGAAAGACGTAGAGTGAAGACACCCCCCCCTCCCCCGATGTGGAATCCTTTGAGTGTTCCGGTGAAGATTTTAAATGTAAATTGAATTGGCTTGTCACATATTTTTCTCCGTGCTGCCACCAGGGGTAACACCGCACGCTCAAACAAAAGAAAAAAAAAGAAAAAACAAATCCTATATTTTTGCTTTTCAAAGTTTTATTTTACTTTAATTCTGAATAAAGCTCTTGAAGTTTTTTTTTATTTCTATTTTTTTTCGTCTGTTGGTCACCGAGGAGTGAGAGAGTACAGGTGTAACAGGTGACATCTGCTGGTCAGGTGCGGAGCTTAGCTGAGCAGGTGCAGGTTTCGCATCCACTTCCTCGTGAACTTGAACTGGTGGCGTCAATAGCAACTCATCGTCTGTATGGGCATTCTTGCACCTATTCTAAAAATGTCATGATACCTTCATATATATATATATATATATATATATATATATATATATATATATATATATATATATATATATATATATATATATATATATTCCTATAAGTCCACGGGGAAATGAAACACGATAAGTTCCCAAGTGTAGTTTCGTATAATAATCACATCATCAGGGGAGATACAAGAAAGAAATATAACAGTCGGTTAACATACAACGAAGAGACGTAGCTAGGACGCCATTTGGTAAACAAGTGATTGTCCAAGACAGACAACGAGCGTATCATAAACTTATGATATATATATATATATATATATATATATATATATATATATATATATATATATATATATATATATATATTCTCTTCATTTTTGTTTGAAATTTCCGTGTTAGCGAGGTAGCGCCAGTAAGAGACGAAGAACCGTCTCAATTGCTCTCATCCACTCTCAAGCTGTCATGTGCAGTATATCGACACCAAAGCCTTCTTCTATCCACAGCCAAGCACCAAAAGTCTTTCCATATTGTCCTCTGACCACTTCACATGCCCTGTTTCAGCCTACTGACGGTACGTTGCTCCCTATATACCGCAACGCTCCAGTATCCTTTAATCTTTTTGGTCTGCCCTCTGACCCCTTTTCCCTCGACTCCTGAAACCTATGTCCTCTTTGTTAGTCTCTCTTTACTCAACGTCTCCAAATGTCCAAAGCATTTCAGCACAGTCGTCTTCATCATTCTCACCTCACTACCACCTGTCTCTTAGAACTGTTATTCCTTGTACGATCAAAACCTTCTCTCACACCAGACACTGTCCTCGCAGGCATTTCATTTTCAACACGTCCATCCGCTGTCATGGCTACACCCATAAATCTAGAGCATTCTACTTAACCCAAGTTGTCTTCAGTCAAAGCCACACTCAAACCAACCTGTCTTACCTCCCTGCTTCCCTCATTACCATTTTCTATTCACATTAACTCTTAAGTTCCTCGCGTCACACACTCTTTCAGAGTGGAACACCAGCTTCGCAGTTTCTCTTCCTTGTTTACCACCAGAGATGTGTCGTACTCACGCGCCAACTAAGTCACCTCCCGTCCTTAGTATAGAGTAGATCTGCCCTTGTCTCCATGACCCTTGCATTTACCTCCCTCAACACCCTGTCCATGAACAGATGATACAGCCATGGTGACGTCACACACTTGTCGTTGATCCACCTTTAATTGGAACCACTTATCCTCCTTCCCTCCTATTCATACACGCGCTTTACTCCCTCGATAAAACTCCTCGCTGCATCTAGTAGCCCTTCTCCCACATTAAACATTCGAGGCAAACTCCACAAAGTATGTCTGTTTTAGCTAACATATGCTGTCTCCAGGTCCATATATGTCACATGCAAATTCATCTCATCTCCAATTGTTTCTCACACAAGTTTCCTTCATCCTCTGCCACACCTGAAGCCACAGTGCTCCTCCCCAGTCTGAAACATGTTTACCAAATGGCGTCCTAGCTTCGTCTCTTCGATGTATATCAACCGACTTATATTTCTCTCTTGCGTCTCCCCTGATGATGTGATTATTACACGAAAGTGCACTTGGGAACTTATCGTGTTTCATTTTCCCCGTGGACTCATAGGAATATCTTGATCACGCGCAAAATCGTGATCCTTTCCAATATATATATATATATATATATATATATATATATATATATATATATATATATATATATATATATATATGTGTGTGTGTGTGTGTGTGTGTGTGTGTATAAACCGAAATAAACTACCTCCATCGCTACAAACTCACTCATATGACAGTAATCCTAAGGTACTTAATTAAGTAAGAGCGCATAACACTTCAGAAGGAAGTAGGTTACTTAGGAAATGTAGTAGTAGTAGTAGTAGTAGTAGTAGTAGTAGTAGTCGGGTAATATCATAATGGAGAGCCTTGAGCTAATCATTTAAGATGCAACTTGTATTAATTACATTTGATGTTAACCTAATATTATATGCCTTAAGGGTGAGAGTTCACGGCGGATAATAAGGTTTGTTAATTTGTTAAATTACTTCATCAATTAACTGAACAGTTCATCAAAAAACGGATCTGAGACTCCATGTTATGATTTAACATTATCATTCGAACACACGACGAGAATGTAAAGAAAGATGAATAAAGAAAATGACAAAATGAGTGACAATTGTACAGAATTATCGTAGATAATGAATATCAAAAGTGGTAAATGATTCGTGAATTTATCATATTCTTAAGGTCAACGTAGAAGCTTTTAAAACACAAATGTACGTATGATTATTTAAAACACAATGTACGTATGATTATCATTATGCATATCTTTACAATGTACGTATGATTATCATTATGCATATCTTTACAGTGTACGTATGATTATCATTATGCATATCTTTACAGTGTACGTATGATTATCATTATGCATACCTTTTAAATGTACGTTTAATTATCATTATGCATACCTTTTAAATTTACGTTTAATTATCATTATGCATGCTTTTAAAATGTACGTTTAATTACCCACAGCTTTGATAAAACGACCAATTAGCCGAAATGTAAATTAAGAAAAAAATAAACATTCTAAATTAAGCAAGGCTGTAGCCCCTATGTCATGACTGAACACAAAATCAGAACTTTTTAGGAAAAAAAAGTATTATTTATGGAGTTGAAAATCAAGGTAATTAGGTCATGGACGAGGAGTTCTCTTTGGTCAAAAATTATCCCATTTCGCTCATGGAAATTTACGTACTTAAGGTTTGTATTGCCCTCGTGAAGGATTTTATTATCCCTAAAGAAGGATTTTATTACCCTAATGAAGGATTTTGTTACCCTAATGAAGGATTTTGTTACCCTAATGAAGGGTTTTGTTACCCTAATGAAGGATTTTGTTACCCTAATATAAAGGCCTTTATGACCAAGATGAAAACTTTTATCACTTGGATATAGGTTTTTTAATATCGGATTACAGCCTTTATTACCTTGATAAAGGCCTTTGCTTACTCTGCTGAAGGCCTTTATTATCAGATGAAGGCCTTTATTACCATGAAGGTCTTTATTACCATGACGAAGGTCTTTCTTACCTTGATAAAGGACTTTGCTTACCCCATTGAAGACCTTTATTACCATGATGAAGACCTTTATTACCATGATGAAGACCTTTATTACCTTGATGAAGGCCTTTATTACCATGATGAAGACCTTTATTACCATGATGAAGACCTTTATTACCTTGATGAAGGCCTTTATTACCATGATGAAGACCTTTATTACCATGATGAAGACCTTTATTACCTTGATGAAGGCCTTTATTACCATGATGAGGGCCTTTGCTTGCACTGATGAAGGCCTTTATTACCATGATGAAGGTCTTTACTACCTTGATGAAGGCCCATGCTTACTCTGATGAAGGCCTTTATTACCATGATGAAGGCCTTTATTACCTTGATAGAGGCCTTTGCTTACTCTGATGAAGGCCTTTATTACCATGATGAGGGCCTTTGCTTGCACTGATGAAGGCCTTTATTACCATGATGAAGGTCTTTACTACCTTGATGAAGGCCCATGCTTACTCTGATGAAGGCCTTTATTACCATGATGAAGGCCTTTATTACCTTGATAGAGGCCTTTGCTTACTCTGATGAAGGCCTTTATTACCATGATGAAGGCCTTTATTACCTTGATAAAGGCCTTTGCTTACTCTGATGAAGGCCTTTATTACCATGATGAAGGTCTTTATTACCTTGATGAAGGCCTTTGCTTACCCCATTGAAGACCTTTATTACCTTGACGAACGCCTTGATTACCTTGACTATGATCATGTGATTACATTATCCCACATCCATCAAGGACAGGCAGCTATCAGTCATAAAAGTATTCAGGAAGTGTAATTACCTGAAAACGTTTGATAACACGAATGAATAACCGAAGCACAGTTATCAGACTCCAGAACCCTCCTGTTCAGCACGATGAAGAACACAAAATAATAAGTTCTTGAATAGATAAAGAAATAGATGAAGAAACATGGAACGATATATATATAAAAAATGAAGAAACATGTCCAGGGGGAAAAAAATGATGATTTTTATCTTGCGAAAACATTTTCTTAAATTTTTGAAAAAGTAAAACTCGAATTAATCTCCTACCGGTTAGGATGTTATCTTGCTGTGCTGTAGAACAATACCTAGGCTGAACAGGTGGACATTAATCACTGTACTTCATAACACATGTTATTACTTCCTAGGAGTCATAACATGAACAACTTTGCCGAAATAGATACATTTAAACCCAGTATCCTCTTTCATCACAATCCCTATCGTGTATGGTACGATTTCATCGATAGATAGATAGATAGATGGATACAGAAATGCCTAAAAAAGCTATGGTTTTTATTTAGCTTAATTACCCTTTTTTTGTCTCAGTATTGGAAAGTGTTTTGATAAAAGCATCTATATCCCACAATGGTTAAAAAGAAATAAATGAATCACACTACTTTGGAAGGACAGTTTGGTAAAAGAAAATATAATAGAAAGTATTTAACAAGAGCCTCGGTGATGGAGGGGTTAGCATTGCTGACCATGAGTCACGCACGGGTCCGGCAGTGGGGTTGAGGGTCGGGGGGGGATGTCGGCTGGCCCACCTAGGTTCGAATCATGGGAACGACTCTGCTTGCTGCAGTCGGCCTGCACGCATCCCAGGTGTTCATCTCTCCTCCTCCACCTCTCGGGGTTTGTAGCACACTTGATATATATCCATGATTGTGGTATTCAGTCGCTCGCGCCTTCTCAGGTACCAAGAAGAGTAATTAGCAGATAAAGAACTCATAAACACAAGGTGTACGAAGATGAACAACTGAAAACGTAAAAAAGAAAAAAAAAAAGGATTTATCTAAGAAAAATATTGACAACATGCAAAGTGAAGATTAGGGATTTTGTTGAACTACATATTTCAGAAAATTAAAGTTTATTTTTTTTTCTTTTTCAAAATTGAAGAATGATTTTAATGAATGCCTTCATTACTGTAAACCTAACACTGTGAAATACTATTAACCCAGGGATGACGCGCCACGAGTAATTAGGAAATTTATTAACATATTTAATGACTCCAAAACCAAGTAACGTGGTGGATTAACCGAAATACAACATGCAGTCAAGTCATGTGCCCTCGTCACGTACGATGAATGGCATCTGTTGTGAGAAATTTTTTAAAGATTAAAAATTAAAGAAAAAAAAAAAACATGAAAATTGGTCGAGATGCCATGTCATAATTCAGGGATTTCATTGGACTGATTCTTTTTATCATTTATTTTTTTCATTTTCGAAATAAGACTCTGGAAATAACTGGGTAATGTTTCTTATATATATATATATATATATATATATATATATATATATATATATATATATATATATATATATATATATATATATATATATAGGAGGTGGAAAGATGGAGTGAAAAAGATTTTGTGTGATCGGGGCCTGAACATGCAGGAGGGTGAAAGGAGGGCAAGGAATAGAGTGAATTGGAGCGATGTGGTATACCGGGGTTGATGTGCTGTCAGTGGATTGAATCAAGGCATGTGAAGCGTCTGGGGTAAACCATGGAAAGCTGTGTAGGTATGTATATTTGCGTGTGTGGACGTATGTATATACATGTGTATGGGGGGGGGGGGGGTTGGGCCATTTCTTTCGTCTGTTTCCTTGCGCTACCTTGCAAACGCGGGAGACAGCGACAAAGTATAATAAAGATAAATATAAAAATAAATATATATACGTATGAATGCAGAACCTCCACTTCACCATGAAGTATACACAATGACCACTGGAAGCAGAGAATAAGAAACAGTGAGTAATTTCGTTTATTACATCATCAGACAGAGTGGAGGTGGAGGGAGACACAGGTGTTGATGTCCTTAAAAGCACAGAGGTAGCAGTGAGGCGGGGCTTCATTATCCCCGTGGAGTGCAGGTGGGCACTAATTACGTGACCTGACATCTGACCTTCCTCTCCTTACATTGTGTGTGGACAGGGTTGTTCTGGTGCCTACTTCTTCATAATCATTTCAGTGAACTGTTTGTCACATTCAAAATGGCCAAAGGACATATTTACATTATAATCTAATGTGCCAGAGATCAAACATGATTCAGTATCATTCCTTTCCCTGAAAGAAATGTAATTAAATCATGTAATGCCATTTAGAATGTAATAAGAACAAAGATGAGATCAGAACCAAAGAGATCCACACGACATTAAACAAGTTCAGTGTTAACATAAACTGGGAAATGGCATTCAGTAGTCAGAACGAGGACCCTGAGCAAATTACATTGACGAAATAGTACCTTTAGTCTCGAATAGAAAGAGTTGAATGTTTCCATAAAGACGTTAAAAAGCGAAGGAACTTAGCGACGTGGTTTCCCGAAGACATAAAGGATACTTCAGCCAGCCAGGATCCATGAGAATATATAAGAGAGCAAGGAAGAGCACAAGTATAGCAGGATAGTAAAAGAGAAACAAAGAAACTTTGGAGAGAATATCGTGTACAAGGCAGGACAATAATCTTATTGTTTTCCATGAATTCATCGAGAGTAAAGCGTCAGTTAAAGAGCAACTGAATCAATCCAAGGCATTCACAGGGAAGAGTTATAGAGGACGAGGTAAAGATATGTGAGGAAGTGACTGTCAAGTTTGAGAGTGTTCGCACAGTGGACGACACTGGAGCCCCAACGCCAGTGAGATGGAATGGGGAATAAGGTATTGGAAAACACTGAAATATCAAGACAAGACAGAGGCCTAAGAGGTCTTGACTCCATGTAAGGCTCATGGACCTAATGTCTTGATGTGTGTTGAAGATGTCCCTCGATGCACCTGTGACCTGATGAAGCGCTTGAAGTTTTTAGATCAGCTTGATGTTATAGAGAGCGGAACAGTTCTCCGGATAGAACAACTAGATAACATAACATGAAACTGAAGAAGAGAATTAGAACACTGCTTGAAGTATTTTTACAGCATGAAGGTTGGGAACGAGTGAAACAGAGTTGAAAGGTAGTTAATGTGGGCAGCATACAAACGTTTAAACTGTTGTATGATAGTTGAGAAAGTTAAAGAGATGGAGTCCCAGGAGTGTAGAACTCCCTCCCCGTATACTGCGAGTGGGTTATGATACACACACACACACACACACACACACACACACACACACACACACACACACACACACACACACACACACACACACACACACACACACACACACACACTCACATACACACGAGTAGATACAACCGTACAGAAACAGATAAGTCTGCACAGAAATAGAAAGACACGGACAGACAGACACAGAATCATAAAGGCACATCGTTCCTACGACTCAGCTCTCCATTGGCCATGTCCAGTGCATGGCAAGGTTGCCACAGTCTCTGGTGCATGGCAAGGTTGCCACCAGCGACGTATATCAAAAGTGCCACTAGGGATCAAGTGATGGTCACAGAGAGGCGGTGTTGACACTGGGCACCGAGCCGGGTGGACGAGTGAAACAGGCGAGGTAGTATAGAGAGGACGGCTCACCAGACGATGGGGGCCCTCCCGGAACTCTGGTCACGGAGAGGTGGCTCATGCAAACCTATCCCCTGCCCCGCCCTATCTATGATATACCTACAGAAGGCAGGCAATTCACACGTCACCCAAGGCACAAGAGAATAGGGTGACCTGTCTCCATTTGACCTTCGTATTGCGTAGGGTGATTTGTGGCTCCGTCGAACCTACTACAACGGCCACCCTAGCCACAAAGTGTAGGGGGAGCCCTCCCTTAAAACACTATTAGTGTAGGGTGGTCATGGCTTTCGCAACCCCTGGGACCCTCCTTTCCGCTGGACCTCTCCCTCCTTCCTACCTTACCTCCAGCCTCAACAAAGGAGGATGATTAGTCCATCATACCTCTCCTACTTTACTGCTGCCAGTGATGCCAAGACTGGCTCAGCATGTCAACGAAGATAAACATTACAGAGAAACACCTTTTTTTATTTTTTAACGCGAGCGAGCCAGCGTAGCCTTACTTCCCTCACCGCCATTTCATCCTCAACTACTGATCACCTGTGAAGTGACTGGCACTCGACGGAGTCAGGACTTCTTTGAGGAGATGTGGTAATACAAAAGTGGGGAAACAACCCCCAGCGACTAGATCAAGTAAGGTGGGATTTCTATTTCTCCCAGGTCGCCCCAAGGCTACACCGGCTCGCTCCCTCCTCACCCTTCCTCGACCAGCGGTAATTGCAACTCTGAGCGAATTTTGTGACGTCGGGCCAAAAAATCCCCGAGAGTTCTTTCTGTTGCAAAGTTGATCTAGATTGCAATGTCCCGGTTAATCCTGGAGGGAAAGGGGGGTTGGAAGGGATGATGGGGGTGGCGGCGGACATGGCCAGGAAGCTTGATGTGATGAGAACATCAGGTCTGGATGTGTTGATGTTGGGGACTGCCTTTGAGTCGTGAGTAATGAGTTATGAGGCTTTGATGGAGGTATATTACCAACTGTGGGTAATGAGTTAAGAGGCTTTGATGTGGGGGGGTAATGTGAGTTGTGGATAATGAGTTTTGAGGCGTTGATATAGGGGTATTATGAGGTATGGGTGTTCAGTGAAGAGGATTTGACGTGGGAGTATCGTGAGGTGTGGGTAATGAGTTGTGAGGCACTGATGGGAGGGGGAGTGCTATGAGGTGTGGGTAAGGAGTTATGAGGCGTTCATGTTGAGGGTTCCTTTGAATCGTGAGTCATGAGTTATGAAGCGATGATGTGAGTGTTGTGAC
>NC_092226.1:10757390-10957390 GCF_036320965.1 Panulirus ornatus | reverse complement strand
TAAAGATTACATAACACGTACATCAAAGTAATAATATACAGAGTATAAAGATTACATAACACGTACATCAAAGTAATAATATACAAAGTACAAAGATTACATAACACGTACATCAAAGTAACAATATACAAAGTACAAAGATTACATAACACGTACATCAAAGTAATAATATACAAAGTACAAAGATTACATAACACGTACGTCAAAGTAATAATATACAGAGTATAAAGATTACATAACACGTACATCAAAGTAACAACATACAAAGTATAAAGATTACATAACACGTACATCAAAGTAACAACATACAAAGTATAAAGATTACATAACACGTACATCAAACACACCACGCAGCTTGGTGTATCCACAATAAACCATGTAACCTCCTTACTTCAATCACATTGAAAACTCCTCCGTAGATGCCATCTTTTGAAGTCATTCGCTCCTTCCTTTTGAAGGAAACCGTTTTCTCTAGAGGGCTAATGAAGTTCCGGCCTTTAAACTGCTCTCAACGCCATTCATAAACTCAGACCTTTAATATGATTCAAACACTTCGTCTAAAGTTACTTGAGTTACCCTTTAAACTAATTGAAACTTAACCCTAAAATTTGTTACGTAAACTCCGGTATTTTTTTTCCCTTGAAAGTTTCTGAATTAATTTCCAAAATGTATCTATCTATCTATCTATCCATCTATCTATCTATCTATCTATCTATCTATCTATCTATCTATCTATATATATATATATATATATATATATATATATATATATATATATATATATATATATATATATATATATATATATATATATATACATCATCCCTGGGGATAGGGTAGAAAGAATACTTCCCACGTATTCCCTACGTGTCGTAGAAGGCGACTAAAAGGGGAGGGAGCGGGTGGCTGGAAATCCTCCCCTCTCTTGTTTTTTTTAATTTTCCAAAAGAAGGAACAGAGAAGGGGGTCAGGTGAGGATATTCCCTCTAAGGCCCAGTTCTCTGTTCTTAACGCTACCTCGCTAACGCGGGAAATGGCAAATAGTATGAATATATATATATGCAAGAGTCCTGGAAAGAGGGGCAAGTATGAAGTCTGTTGGGGATGAGAGAGCCTGGGAAGTGAGTCAGTTGTTGTTCGCTGATGATAC
The DNA here is from genome assembly GCF_036320965.1 of Panulirus ornatus. Classification (NCBI taxonomy): domain Eukaryota; kingdom Metazoa; phylum Arthropoda; class Malacostraca; order Decapoda; family Palinuridae; genus Panulirus; species Panulirus ornatus. The sequence goes on along the minus strand of NC_092226.1, from coordinate 10,956,240 downwards.
AGCGCTGGTGGCTGATTCATGTGAGAAACTGCAGAAGCTGGTGACTGAGTTTGGTAAAGTGTGTGGAAGAAGAAAGTTAAGAGTAAATGTGAATAAGAGCAAGGTTATTAGGTACAGTAGGGTTGAGGGTCAAGTCAATTGGGAGGTAAGTTTGAATGGAGAAAAACTGGAGGAAGTGAAGTGTTTTAGATATCTGGGAGTGGATCTGTCAGCGGATGGAACCATGGAAGCGGAAGTGGATCATAGGGTGGGGGAGGGGGCGAAAATTTTGGGAGCCTTGAAAAATGTGTGGAAGTCGAGAACATTATCTCGGAAAGCAAAAATGGGTATGTTTGAAGGAATAGTGGTTCCAACAATGTTGTATGGTTGCGAGGCGTGGGCTATGGATAGAGTTGTGCGCAGGAGGATGGATGTGCTGGAAATGAGATGTTTGAGGACAATGTGTGGTGTGAGGTGGTTTGATCGAGTAAGTAACGTAAGGGTAAGAGAGATGTGTGGAAATAAAAAGAGCGTGGTTGAGAGAGCAGAAGAGGGTGTTTTGAAATGGTTTGGGCACATGGAGAGAATGAGTGAGGAAAGATTGACCAAGAGGATATATGTGTCGGAGGTGGAGGGAACGAGGAGAAGAGGGAGACCAAATTGGAGGTGGAAAGATGGAGTGAAAAAGATTTTGTGTGATCGGGGCCTGAACATGCAGGAGGGTGTAAGGAGGGCAAGGAATAGAGTGAATTGGAGCGATGTGGTATACAGGGGTTGACGTGCTGTCAGTGGAGTGAATCAAGGCATGTGAGGCGTCTGGGGTGGACCATGGAAAGCTGTGTAGGTATGTATACACGTGTGTGGACATGTGTATGTACATGTGTATGGGGGGGGGGTTGGGCCATTTCTTTCGTCTGTTTCCTTGCGCTACCTCGCAGACGCGGGAGACAGCGACAAAGTATAAAAGAAAAAAAAAAAAAAAAAAAAAAAAAAAAATATATATATATATATATATATATATATATATATATATATATATATATATATATATATATATATATATATATATATATATATATATATATATATATATATATATATATATATATATATACTTAGAGAGAGAAACGGATTTGTACGTGACATTCATGTATCTGGAGAAAGCGTTTGATGGGGTTGGCAGAGATGCTTTGTGGAAGATGCGACAAATATAGTCCGTGGGAGCAAAGTTCTATGATGCAGCAGTGAGGAGTTACTTATCTAGAGTGTAAGACGTGTGTGTGTGTGTGTGTGTGTGTGTGTGTGAGGAGAGTAGGATGAGAGGTTCCAGGTAAAGGTGGATCAACGTTAAGGGTGTGCAGTCTCTCCATGGGTGTTTAATCCGTTTATAAATGGGGTGGTGAGGGAGATAAAGCCGACAGTCTTGGAAAGAGAGGCGGGTCTACAGGATGCTCAGGGTAGGTGGAGCCAGGAAGATGAGCGAGTTGGTGTTTGCAGATGACACGGCTCTGGTAGCAGACTCGAGAGAGAAACTGCAGAAGCTGGTGTCCGAGTTTGGGAGAGTGTGTGTGGACAGAGCAAGTTGAGAGTTAATGAGAATAACAATAAGGTTGCAAAGGCCCTGAGTGCAATGAGGAGTGTGTGTGTGTGTGTGTGTGTGTGTGTGTGTGTGGCGGGAAAGATCACAGTGTTCGAAATAGGGCAGTCTATTTGGAGGCTGAGGGGATGTCAGATTTCAACTCAGAGACTGACCATGTACCACAAACGCACATGTATCCAACAATATGGGCTCGTCCGGTAATAGTTCACCGTAATGCTTGTGGATACTACAAATGAATAATGTTCAAAATGTATTTCTAGAGTACAACCATACACATGGAGAAAGATATTTATCTACACTAACAGAAAGCAATATTACGTAAACATGATCATGGAATAAGGATATATCAGATTTCTGAGACCTCAGTAAAACATCCTCGTACCTCTAGTGTATGCCTTATACTATAGCATAGGTCTATTAGAATGATCTAGGATGACTCTAACATTACTACACCTCCTGATGCTCTTCCTACTAATACTATGCCTCTCTTCGTCATCTAATTTCGAACTACCCGAAAATCACTTTTTTCTGGACATAAGCAAGGCTTATATCGTCCAAATGGCATCCATCCCCGTGTACTGAAAGAGCGTGCCTTCCTAGACTTTTCTTTCTCTCTGAGAGAGCGCTGACCAGGATGTGTTGAGATGGTTTGGACACATGGAGAGTTGAGCGACGAGAGACTGAGAAAGAGGAGCAAGGGGGAGGGTAGACCAAGAAAATGGAAGGAGGCTTTGAGGTATCGGGGCAAGAACATGCAGGAAGGTGTGAGGCGTGCAAGGGATAGAGCGAATTGGAGCGATTTAGTGTAGAAGGGGTAGCTTGCTGTCAATATATATATATATATATATATATATATATATATATATATATATATATATATATATATATATATATATATATATATATATACATATATATATATGCTTTAACAGTTATAAGGAATGATGTGAGCTAACAGCAATATCCCATTTTCAGTACAATTGAATGGGACATATTTAGGATTAGTGATACCATCTCTGTCACCATATTTCTCGCTCTTCTCTTCACTATCTCTCCCACTATTGTATCATCACTCTCCTCTCTCACTATTACCATCCTTGTCACTATCACTTGTCTATATTGTGGCCAATATCAGAATCCATAACGGGTTGTAACTAGCATTTGCTACAGGCAGTATCTCTTATCACTGTCCCCGATATCTGTTTTCTGACGCTACACCACCATCACTGTCACTAGTATCGTCACCTTCACTTCCACGTTCATTATCATAGTCAGGGTCATGTTCGCTGCGGCACAACTTAAGTAAGAGTCAGGGAGAACAAGTTATTTAATCAGTCTTTGTTTTTACCATAACCACCTTGATAATATCGATATATCATCATTTCATGTCCACTGTTAAGGGAATTTTGCGTGTGGGAAAAAAAAAAGGGACATTTTGAGAGAGAGAGAGAGAGAGAGAGAGAGAGAGAGAGAGAGAGAGAGAGAGAGAGAGAGAGAGAGAGAGAGAGAGAGATACTCCTGTGTATACACAGCCCCAGGAGTCAGAAGTTAGTTTCTCACTACACTCCATTAGCATCTCGACACGACCTCCCGAGTACTGAGGTTGAATACCACCCAACACCCTGGCATTGCTGGGGTTAAGGAGCATCCAACCCCCTTACCAGTGCTGAGGTGTTGGATCACCCCAACCCCCCTGCCGGTACTGAGGTTTTGAGAACCATCGAACCCCTCTCTTAGTACTGGAGTTTGAGACCATTGAAACATTTTCTTAGTGCTGGGGGTTGAAGACCATCCAGACCTCCGTACAGCCCCATGCAGCTATCAAAACAAACTTTGACCCTCCCTCTCCTAACATAATCTTATCCAAGTTTTTTTTTTTCTTTGTTTATCGCAAAGTTGGTGGGTCAGGTTGTAGGGACGCTGGTATTCTTATATAGATCGCAAAGACAAAGGTGTTTTGACGGGAGCTAAGTAGACGAAACAGTGACTTGAAGTCACCAGTGTACAGTGCACATTCACACAACCACACACGAATGCACACACATGCCAGATATTGCTGAAGTATTGGAGACGAAACTGACCACAGACCTAAGATCTGATCCAATCTGTCCATGAGACACAAGTCTTTAATTGGTGTATAGGAGCTTTACTTGTATCAGGATGTCACTGAGCACTCTAGAATCAGAGAGGCTAATGGAACATCAAAACTAGATCTTGGTTTTTTTTTTTTTTTGTACATAGTAGCATCGACACTGGGAATACCATATGTGAGACACCTACTGGAAAAAATGACAATGCTATATACCTGAGTTCGATAATGTGGTTAATGAGGGCATGAAAAAAAGGAAGGAAATGAAGATGAAAGAGATGTAATTGTGAAATTTGATAGACATGATTTTTTTTGAGAGTTCCATAGCTGTGATATAGATCAGTCGTGTTGTTCCACCCCCATGTGAGCCAGAAAACGAAGCTGATTTTCGAAACCTTCATTTCCAGAGCCACGGTGGAAACCAACCATTCAGCAGGGTAAGGCATGATGAACAAATTGAATTTCGGAAAGGGTAATCCCACTGGTGAGCAGACCTAGCCCTAAAATAGAGTTGGTCTCATCACATTCCTGGTGGCGCCCACCACGAGGAAATGTGAGGTAAGAAGGACGGGACCCACTGAAGACCTCTGTATGAATGTTATATAACAGGGAAATAAGATGGTGGCATCTGTGTGTGTGTGTGTGTGTGTGTGTGTGTGTGTGTGTGTGTGTGTGTGTGTAAGGAACCTGGGTGTTGACATAACTGGGATATTTTTTCTCAGGGTTGGTCATCGCAGTTAAAGAAGGATAAAGATATGATAGAGGAGGTTCAGAGGAAGACAACATATAGAAAAAAAAAGTACCAGAATTAAGAGTGCTGAACAAAAGTGAGTGAGTTAGTCATGAGTTTTCTCATCTTGGAATAGAGAAGAGTAAGGTGTGACTTGATCACAACCTTTAAGCTTCTATACCAGTTTGACACTGTCGACGGTGAACAGAATGAGAAACATATTGGAAAAAAGTTGTTAGATACTTTTTTAGGTGAATGGAATAAACTAAATAGTAGAAATCTAGATACTAATTGTTTGCAAGAGTTTGAAAAGTTGTATAACAATAGAGAAAGTTAAAGAAATGAGGCGCTCGCAATAAAGCTCCTTCTCAGGTTCGTACACAAGGGTGATTACACACACACACACACACACACACACACACACACACACACACACACACACACACACTAATTTTGCGGGACAATATGCCGGTCCCAGGCTGCCTAACTGACCTATTGATACAAAAACATTAAGCTGGTCGTGGGACGGTCAGCTTGCTGGTCGTGGGACGGTCAGCTTGCTGGTCGTGGGACGGTCAGCTTGCTGGTCGTGGGACGGTCAGCTAGCTGGTCGTGGGACGGTCAGCTTGCTGGTCGTGGGACGGTCAGCTAGCTGGTCGTGGGACGGTCAGCTAGCTGGTCGTCGGATTCGTAACAGTTAGTTGGTCGTGGAAGAATGGTCAGCTGGTCGTCAGTTAGATCAGCTGAGGACTGGTCACCAGGACGACCAAGTTGATCGTACACTCGACCTCCCATCACTGTCACCTGTCTAATTAGATAACTCACACCATTGTTTGCCTGTCAGATGTGCCATATCGTAGATATGATACTCTGGTCTCCTCTGTTAATGTTATACCCGAACATAGCCATAATGCTCTGGCTTCATCTGTTGGGATCATACCAGATCATAGTCATAATACTCTGGCTTCATCTGTTGGGATCATACCAGAACATAGTCATAATGCTCTGGCTTCATCTGTTGGGATCATACCAGATCATAGCCATAATGCTCTGGCTTCATCTGTTGGGATCATACCAGACCATAGTCATAATGCTCTGGCTTCATCTGTTGGGACCATACCAGACCATAGTCATAATACTCTGGCTTCATCTGTTGGGATCATACCAGACCATAGTCATAATACTCTGGCTTCATCTGTTGGGATCATACCAGATCATAGTCATAATGCTCTGGCTTCATCTGTTGGGATCATACCAGATCATAGTCATAATACTCTGGCTTCATCTGTTGGGATCATACCAGATCATAGTCATAATGCTCTGGCTTCATCTGTTGGGATCATACCAGATCATAGCCATAATGCTCTGGCTTCATCTGTTGGGATCATACCAGAACATAGTCATAATACTCTAGCTTCATCTGTTGGGATCATACCAGACCATTGTCATAATGCTCTGGCTTCATCTGTTGGGATCATACCAGACCATTGTCATAATGCTCTGGCTTCATCTGTTGGGATCATACCAGACCATTGTCATAATACTCTGGCTTCATCTGTTGGGATCATACCAGACCATTGTCATAATGCTCTGGCTTCATCTGTTGGGATCATACCAGATCATAATCATAATGCTCTGGCTTCTTCTGTTTGGGTTGTAGAGTTATAATGCTCTGGCTCCCTCTGTTAGAGTTGTAAACACATCATAGCCATAATGCTCCGACTTCTTCTGTCAGGGTTGAAAATGACTTATATTTTCCTGGGATTATTATGAAGTTGGTTGAAATTTATGCACAATTTGTGTACCGTCAGACTTCCCTCATGAACATATGGTGCAGTGGTTGGGCGAGGGGAAGGACCTACACTGTTGTGACAGCCAGTCAGTCTGTCAGGGGAGGAACCTGTCGCCTGTGACACAGCTGGACCCATCCTCACACCCGCACTCATGGAGGTGTTTTAATACTGTCCTGTGTGCCACGTCTCGCTCCTACACCGGCATATACACCACACACACACACCCTGTCATCTTTCTTTCCTCTCTCTCTCTCTCTCTCTCTCTCTCTCTCTCTCTCTCTCTCTCTCTCTCTCTCTCTCTCTCTCTCTCTCTCTCTCTCTCTCTCTCTCTACCCCTCCCGTGCACCTGCGGCAAGAGAATTAGCCTAAGTCTTCACCGACTCTCGCCAATGATTTTCTGTCAACCGCGCTTCACCTATAATTACCAAGAGGCTGCGCGGCGTTCCAATAATACACCACGCACACTTCTTGTAAACAAACCTCCATCGATTTTGTTTTATTTTTATTTGATCTCTCTCTCTCTCTCTCGTTCTCTCTCTCTCTCTCTCTCTCTCTCTCTCTCTCTCTCTCTCTCTCTCTCTCTCTCTCTCTCTCTCTCTCTTTTTCCTCTCCCCCTCATTACGAGTTTTAAATCTCATCGTCAGCCAGAGTTAGATGAAAAAAAAAAAGTAGTTATTTTATGAGAAAGTTTTGGTGCTCAGCAAAAGTAGCTTATGGCTTCCAAAAAAAAAAAAAAAAAGAAATAGTTTCCCCGAGAGTTTATTTTCTACCAACGATATTATGGTCTACTGTAGGTAATATTTGTTACAAACTGAATGTTGTTGTTTTTATCGTGCTAGGATTTTGAGCCGTTTCAGTACACATTTTGATATTAGTTTGTGGAGATGTGGTACACTAATTGATGGTATCTTTTTCATATATAAGAGATAAAGCTTACGTGGACTTACGCCCTTCTCGGATATCTTTTGTAAATGGGAGAGAGGAAATGCTCAGAGATAGATGTGTTTCGAGAAGTATTCACTTGACTTTGATACGACGAGTTAAGGGATGCTATACGTATCTCAGGAACTCACTTACATGACCCTCCTGCAACTGCGCTACACGCAGGAGCAGGGAAATGATGGACTCCGTAGGGGTGAGAAGTTCTTCAACGAGGTTGTACTCCTTTTCGTCCACTGTCCGATGATACTGCCTCACAGAAGGTGACCCTCCACTCATGGTGTGCTCTGATGCATTCGGAGATCAGTTACAACTATATACTTGTACATATATACTGATATATATTTGTGGAGTCCATACAGGAAGGTGAAAGGCGTGCAAGGAATAGAGTGAATTGGAACGATGTGGTATACCGGGGTGGACGTGCTGTCAGTGGATTAAACCAGGGCATGTGAAGCGTCTGGGGTAAGCCATGGAAAGTTTTGTGGGGCCTGGATGTGGAAAGGAAGCTGTGGTTTCGGTGCATTATTATATGACAGCTAGAGACTGAGTGTGAACGAATGTGGCCTTTTGTCTTTTCCTAGCGCTACCTCGCGGGGGGGATGCTATTTTATGTGTGTCGGGGTGGCGCCGGGACGGGAATGAATGAAGGCAGCAAGTATGAATATGTATATGTTTATGTATGTATATGTCTGTGTATGTATATATATGTATACGTTGAAATGTATAGGTATGTATATTGTGCGTGTGTGGACGTGTATGTATATGCATGTGTGTTTGGGTGGGTCGGGCCATTCTTTCGTCTGTTTTCTTGTTCTACCTCGCTAACGCGGGAGACAGCGACAAAGTATGATAATGATATATATATATATATATATATATATATATATATATATATATATATATATATATATATATTGGAAAGGATCACAATTTTGCGCGTGATCAAGTATATTCCTATGAGTCCACGGAGAAAATGAAACACGATAAATTCCCAAGTGCACTCTCGTGTAATAATCACATCATCAGGGGAGACACAAGAAAGAAATAATAAGTAAGCTGTTATACAACGAAGAGACGTAGCTAGGACGCCATTTGGTAAACACGTGTTTACTTGGAGAAAGTCTTGGTCTTACATAATGTTTTCATTCATCAGAATTCTTCTTTCATGTCCACGTTGACTTTGTCTGTGACCATGTCTACTGTCCTGTTATACCGAATTCATCCTTATCGATTCTCATCTCTTTCCATGAACTTGATGTACATTCATCTTCGTTAGGCGAATTAGTCCTATTACTTTTCCCGTCGTTCAGTATGTTCTTGAGTTGTCGAGAGCTGGCTCTTGTTACCGTTCTTCCTACGTTGTCAGTCTCGTTATGAATTAATTTCCTTAGAAAGACTCCACGTCACCTTTGCACTGTAGGAACGTCACGGAGTTTCATCCCGTCAGTATCTGCCAACATCGCGTTTTATATCCTTTCTCAAAGTTTACTTGTCCGTGATCTGGGATCGACAGATTGTTATCATCAATTCTGTACCTCGTACTCATCGTAGAGAGAGAGAGAGAGAGAGAGAGAGAGAGAGAGAGAGAGAGAGAGAGAGAGAGAGAGAGAGAGAGAGAGAGAGAGTCAGGATAGCCTCCCCTCCCACAGCAAGAGTCACTCACTCTCAACCCTCACAACACGTCCTCTCCTCAGTCACTCAGAGGGAGGGATAAGGCGGCGGTTTACTGAGCACGCCGGTGTTAAGGTCTCCCTCCCGACCCCCCCGCGACAGGGACCGTCGACCTCGGGTGCCGGCGGTGCCAACTCAACCGCCAGGGGGTCCCGTGATGGAGGTTTCCTCCTCTCCTCTCTCTCCCCCCGGCTGTACTGGTCCTCTGAGACACCCCCTTCTCCTCCTCCTCCTCCTCCTCCTCCTCCTCCCTGCCTAGGTGTCAAGATTCCACACATTTTCCCCGGGCGTTTTCCGTCCCATTTCCATTTTTATGCACATATTTTACAGGAGATTTCATCTCTTTCTTGCGAAGCTTCACTTCTTTCGTTGTCGCACCTGTTCCACTGTTCTTTTTTTACTGACCTTCGCTTATTCTTTGCATGGCTGCTGCTGCTGTTGCTGCGGCATTCACGTGTTGTTGTACGTTCTGAGGTTGTGACATAGAGCCGTGTATCATGCCTGTGTACGTGCTGTGTTACACAGAGGCCAGAGGTGTATCTCCGCCTCAGTGTGTCTTTACCAACCTCTGTCTTTAGATCTTGGCCATGATGGAGCGTAGAGGCGGCAGCCAACACTCGTGTGTGTGTATGAGTATAAAGTGGTGGTATTTACGGGATCACCTCCATCGTGTTTCCAGAGATGGAAGGAAGACCGTGTTTCGTGGATGATGTGTTTCTAAGGAAGAGAATTGGCAAGTCCCATGTTGGTGTAACCCCCTGTGTTTACGAAGACCGAATGCTTTGGTTGCTTCTGTTGTGCAGACGACCATAGTGGTGAGGTAGCACCACTAGAACGATGTGTTGGTGAAGATAGTGTGTGTGTGTTGGTGTTGACCATCGTCACGTTCCTGCAGGGGTAGATGGTGTGTGTGTGTTGGTGTTGACCATCGTCACGTTCCTGCAGGGGTAGATGGTGTGTGTGTGTTGGTGTTGACCATCGTCACGTTCCTGCAGGGGTAGATGGTGTGTGTGTGTTGGTGTTGACCATCGTCACGTTCCTGCAGGGGTAGATGGTGTGTGTGTGTTGGTGTTGACCATCGTCACGTTCCTGCAAGGGTTTCGCCACTGCCTCCTTAGATGCCCTGATGGCGCAGCTCCCAAGTTTTGTGCAGGTTGTTCATGGTGAGTGGTGAGGGTTGTAGAGTGATGGAGGTGTACTGGGTGTTGGTACTATTTGGATGTTAAGGAATATTGAACGTGATCATAGACCAGATACTGAACGTGATCATAGACCAGATACTGAACGTGACCATAGACCAGATATTGAACGTGATCATAGACCAGATATTGAACGTGACCATAGACTAGATATTGAACGTGACCATAGACTAGATATTGAACGTGATCATAGACCAGATATTGAACGTGACCATAGACCAGATATTGAACGTGATCATAGATAAGATATTGAACGTGACCATAGACCAGATATTGAACGTGACCATAGACTAGATATTGAACGTGACCATAGACTAGATATTGAACGTGACCATAGACCAGATATTGAACGTAATTAGAAACCAGATATTGTACATGACCATAGACCATAAACTGAACGTGACAATAGACCATATACTGAACGTGACCATAGACCAGGCATTGAACGTGATCTAAGCTAAATATGAGATACAAAAAAAAAATGGCTGATAAATCTTAAGCTTAACCCTTTATGTTTACGCCTTTCGGAAACGAAAACAACAAAACAGAACAAAACGTAAACTCGTATTTCTTGAAGCCAAAACGCGTGAGCCTCGGGCGTGAACTCCCGGGAGACGAGACGTGAATACAACATGACAAGCTACAGGAGGAAATACATGCAAAATGTCGTCCTTGTGGGAGCGTCCTCCATCTCCCACTCAGCCGGACGCCTCCCGCCGCTCCCACGCCGCTGCCGGAGGGCTCCCCACAGCCACCAGGGACTGGTGCTGTGGTAAATCCCCCACACAGCGTTCCAGTGCCACCCAGAGCTGCTGCTGCTGCTGCTGCCAAGATCCCAGTACCACCCATCACTCCTGTCACAAGGTCCCAGTAGCATCTCGGGCTGCCACAATATCCCAGGACCCCCATGGGCTGCCACCACAAGGTCCCAGTACCACTATGGGCTGCCACCACAAGGTCCCAGTGCCACCATGGGCTGCTACAGTATCCCAGCACCACCATGGGCTGCCACCACAAGGTCCCAGTATCACCATGGGCTTCCACAAGGAACCAGTACCACTCACCAAGCAATAGTTTCCTCACTCCTCAACATCTATAGACAACACTGGACCCTCTTCGTGAAGATTAATCAGAAGTGTCCAGACGGTGTGGGAATCTACACCATAAGAACGTTCGGATATCTTAGTAAACAATATATACATAGATTTCATTCTAATACATGGAAACTGTGTGAAGCAGCACACCAACTTAACCGAGGGAGAGTAAGACACTCGTGACCCAGGCGTTACATACAAGTGTTGGAAGATCAGCTGACTCATTGGTCCTCCTGCCTCGAAAACCATGCTGATGGTGATGACCTCAGCTGCGATATCTTGCCTCCGCCCCTGGGGCACTGTAGTGTCTCCCTCGGGTGTACGTGAGTCCTTCCCTTGGAGCAGTATAGTGTCTCCCTCAGGGGTTCGTGTGCCCTTCCTTCAGGAGTACTGTGGTGTCTCAGGAGTATGTGAGTCACCTCCCCAGTGGCACTACAGTATCTCCCTCAGGAGTTTGTGAGTCCCTTCTTCAGGAGTACTGTGTGGTCTCTCTCAGGAGTATGCGAGTCACCTTCCCAGTGGCACTACAGTGTCTCCCTCAGGGTTCGTGTATCCCTCCTTCAGGAGTACTGTGGTGTCTCAGGAGTATGTGAATTCCCTCACCAGTGGCACTACTGTCTTCCTCAGGGGTTCGTGTATCCCTCCTTCAGGAGCAGTGTAGCGTCTTCCTCAGGAGACCGTGAGTCTCTTCCCCAGGAACACGTTAGTGTCTCCCTCATAGGACCTTTGTCACTGGGATCTGTGCCGTGCCGGCTGCTGGGAGCCTGTGCAGTGCCGGCTGCTGGGAGCCTGTGCAGTGCCGGCTGCTGGGAGCCTGTGCAGTGCCGGCCGCTGGGAGCCTGTGCAGTGCCGGCTGCTGGGAGCCTGTGCAGTGCCGGCTGCTGGGAGCCTGTGCAGTGCCGGCTGCTGGGAGCCTGTGCAGTGCCGGCTGCTGGGAGCCTGTGCAGTGCCGGCTGCTGGGAGCCTGTGCAGTGCCGGCTGCTGGGAGCCTGTGCAGTGCCGGCTGCTGGGAGCCTGTGCAGTGCCGGCTGCTGGGAGCCTGTGCAGTGCCGGCTGCTGGGAGCCTGTGCAGTGCCGGCTGCTGGGAGCCTGTGCAGTGCCGGCTGCTGGGAGCCTGTGCAGTGCCGGCTGCTGGGAGCCTGTGCAGTGCCGGCTGCTGGGAGCCTGTGCAGTGCCGGCTGCTGGGAGCCTGTGCAGTGCCGGCTGCTGGGAGCCTGTGCAGTGCCGGCTGCTGGGAGCCTGTGCAGTGCCGGCTGCTGGGAGCCTGTGCAGTGCCGGCTGCTGGGAGCCTGTGCAGTGCCGGCTGCTGGGAGCCTGTGCAGTGCCGGCTGCTGGGAGCCTGTGCAGTGCCGGCTGCTGGGAGCCTGTGCAGTGCCGGCTGCTGGGAGCCTGTGCAGTGCCGGCTGCTGGGAGCCTGTGCAGTGCCGGCTGCTGGGAGCCTGTGCAGTGCCGGCTGCTGGGAGCCTGTGCAGTGCCGGCTGCTGGGAGCCTGTGCAGTGCCGGCTGCTGGGAGCCTGTGCAGTGCCGGCTGCTGGGAGCCTGTGCAGTGCCGGCTGCTGGGAGCCTGTGCAGTGCCGGCTGCTGGGAGCCTGTGCAGTGCCGGCTGCTGGGAGCCTGTGCAGTGCCGGCTGCTGGGAGCCTGTGCAGTGCCGGCTGCTGGGAGCCTGTGCAGTGCCGGCTGCTGGGAGCCTGTGCAGTGCCGGCTGCTGGGAGCCTGTGCAGTGCCGGCTGCTGGGAGCCTGTGCAGTGCCGGCTGCTGGGAGCCTGTGCAGTGCCGGCTGCTGGGAGCCTGTGCAGTGCCGGCTGCTGGGAGCCTGTGCAGTGCCGGCTGCTGGGAGCCTGTGCAGTGCCGGCTGCTGGGAGCCTGTGCAGTGCCGGCTGCTGGGAGCCTGTGCAGTGCCGGCTGCTGGGAGCCTGTGCAGTGCCGGCTGCTGGGAGCCTGTGCAGTGCCGGCTGCTGGGAGCCTGTGCAGTGCCGGCTGCTGGGAGCCTGTGCAGTGCCGGCTGCTGGGAGCCTGTGCAGTGCCGGCTGCTGGGAGCCTGTGCAGTGCCGGCTGCTGGGAGCCTGTGCAGTGCCGGCTGCTGGGAGCCTGTGCAGTGCCGGCTGCTGGGAGCCTGTGCAGTGCCGGCTGCTGGGAGCCTGTGCAGTGCCGGCTGCTGGGAGCCTGTGCAGTGCCGGCTGCTGGGAGCCTGTGCAGTGCCGGCTGCTGGGAGCCTGTGCAGTGCCGGCTGCTGGGAGCCTGTGCAGTGCCGGCTGCTGGGAGCCTGTGCAGTGCCGGCTGCTGGGAGCCTGTGCAGTGCCGGCTGCTGGGAGCCTGTGCAGTGCCGGCTGCTGGGAGCCTGTGCAGTGCCGGCTGCTGGGAGCCTGTGCAGTGCCGGCTGCTGGGAGCCTGTGCAGTGCCGGCTGCTGGGAGCCTGTGCAGTGCCGGCTGCTGGGAGCCTGTGCAGTGCCGGCTGCTGGGAGCCTGTGCAGTGCCGGCTGCTGGGAGCCTGTGCAGTGCCGGCTGCTGGGAGCCTGTGCAGTGCCGGCTGCTGGGAGCCTGTGCAGTGCCGGCTGCTGGGAGCCTGTGCAGTGCCGGCTGCTGGGAGCCTGTGCAGTGCCGGCTGCTGGGAGCCTGTGCAGTGCCGGCTGCTGGGAGCCTGTGCAGTGCCGGCTGCTGGGAGCCTGTGCAGTGCCGGCTGCTGGGAGCCTGTGCAGTGCCGGCTGCTGGGAGCCTGTGCAGTGCCGGCTGCTGGGAGCCTGTGCAGTGCCGGCTGCTGGGAGCCTGTGCAGTGCCGGCTGCTGGGAGCCTGTGCAGTGCCGGCTGCTGGGAGCCTGTGCAGTGCCGGCTGCTGGGAGCCTGTGCAGTGCCGGCTGCTGGGAGCCTGTGCAGTGCCGGCTGCTGGGAGCCTGTGCAGTGCCGGCTGCTGGGAGCCTGTGCAGTGCCGGCTGCTGGGAGCCTGTGCAGTGCCGGCTGCTGGGAGCCTGTGCAGTGCCGGCTGCTGGGAGCCTGTGCAGTGCCGGCTGCTGGGAGCCTGTGCAGTGCCGGCTGCTGGGAGCCTGTGCAGTGCCGGCTGCTGGGAGCCTGTGCAGTGCCGGCTGCTGGGAGCCTGTGCAGTGCCGGCTGCTGGGAGCCTGTGCAGTGCCGGCTGCTGGGAGCCTGTGCAGTGCCGGCTGCTGGGAGCCTGTGCAGTGCCGGCTGCTGGGAGCCTGTGCAGTGCCGGCTGCTGGGAGCCTGTGCAGTGCCGGCTGCTGGGAGCCTGTGCAGTGCCGGCTGCTGGGAGCCTGTGCAGTGCCGGCTGCTGGGAGCCTGTGCAGTGCCGGCTGCTGGGAGCCTGTGCAGTGCCGGCTGCTGGGAGCCTGTGCAGTGCCGGCTGCTGGGAGCCTGTGCAGTGCCGGCTGCTGGGAGCCTGTGCAGTGCCGGCTGCTGGGAGCCTGTGCAGTGCCGGCTGCTGGGAGCCTGTGCAGTGCCGGCTGCTGGGAGCCTGTGCAGTGCCGGCTGCTGGGAGCCTGTGCAGTGCCGGCTGCTGGGAGCCTGTGCAGTGCCGGCTGCTGGGAGCCTGTGCAGTGCCGGCTGCTGGGAGCCTGTGCAGTGCCGGCTGCTGGGAGCCTGTGCAGTGCCGGCTGCTGGGAGCCTGTGCAGTGCCGGCTGCTGGGAGCCTGTGCAGTGCCGGCTGCTGGGAGCCTGTGCAGTGCCGGCTGCTGGGAGCCTGTGCAGTGCCGGCTGCTGGGAGCCTGTGCAGTGCCGGCTGCTGGGAGCCTGTGCAGTGCCGGCTGCTGGGAGCCTGTGCAGTGCCGGCTGCTGGGAGCCTGTGCAGTGCCGGCTGCTGGGAGCCTGTGCAGTGCCGGCTGCTGGGAGCCTGTGCAGTGCCGGCTGCTGGGAGCCTGTGCAGTGCCGGCTGCTGGGAGCCTGTGCAGTGCCGGCTGCTGGGAGCCTGTGCAGTGCCGGCTGCTGGGAGCCTGTGCAGTGCCGGCTGCTGGGAGCCTGTGCAGTGCCGGCTGCTGGGAGCCTGTGCAGTGCCGGCTGCTGGGAGCCTGTGCAGTGCCGGCTGCTGGGAGCCTGTGCAGTGCCGGCTGCTGGGAGCCTGTGCAGTGCCGGCTGCTGGGAGCCTGTGCAGTGCCGGCTGCTGGGAGCCTGTGCAGTGCCGGCTGCTGGGAGCCTGTGCAGTGCCGGCTGCTGGGAGCCTGTGCAGTGCCGGCTGCTGGGAGCCTGTGCAGTGCCGGCTGCTGGGAGCCTGTGCAGTGCCGGCTGCTGGGAGCCTGTGCAGTGCCGGCTGCTGGGAGCCTGTGCAGTGCCGGCTGCTGGGAGCCTGTGCAGTGCCGGCTGCTGGGAGCCTGTGCAGTGCCGGCTGCTGGGAGCCTGTGCAGTGCCGGCTGCTGGGAGCCTGTGCAGTGCCGGCTGCTGGGAGCCTGTGCAGTGCCGGCTGCTGGGAGCCTGTGCAGTGCCGGCTGCTGGGAGCCTGTGCAGTGCCGGCTGCTGGGAGCCTGTGCAGTGCCGGCTGCTGGGAGCCTGTGCAGTGCCGGCTGCTGGGAGCCTGTGCAGTGCCGGCTGCTGGGAGCCTGTGCAGTGCCGGCTGCTGGGAGCCTGTGCAGTGCCGGCTGCTGGGAGCCTGTGCAGTGCCGGCTGCTGGGAGCCTGTGCAGTGCCGGCTGCTGGGAGCCTGTGCAGTGCCGGCTGCTGGGAGCCTGTGCAGTGCCGGCTGCTGGGAGCCTGTGCAGTGCCGGCTGCTGGGAGCCTGTGCAGTGCCGGCTGCTGGGAGCCTGTGCAGTGCCGGCTGCTGGGAGCCTGTGCAGTGCCGGCTGCTGGGAGCCTGTGCAGTGCCGGCTGCTGGGAGCCTGTGCAGTGCCGGCTGCTGGGAGCCTGTGCAGTGCCGGCTGCTGGGAGCCTGTGCAGTGCCGGCTGCTGGGAGCCTGTGCAGTGCCGGCTGCTGGGAGCCTGTGCAGTGCCGGCTGCTGGGAGCCTGTGCAGTGCCGGCTGCTGGGAGCCTGTGCAGTGCCGGCTGCTGGGAGCCTGTGCAGTGCCGGCTGCTGGGAGCCTGTGCAGTGCCGGCTGCTGGGAGCCTGTGCAGTGCCGGCTGCTGGGAGCCTGTGCAGTGCCGGCTGCTGGGAGCCTGTGCAGTGCCGGCTGCTGGGAGCCTGTGCAGTGCCGGCTGCTGGGAGCCTGTGCAGTGCCGGCTGCTGGGAGCCTGTGCAGTGCCGGCTGCTGGGAGCCTGTGCAGTGCCGGCTGCTGGGAGCCTGTGCAGTGCCGGCTGCTGGGAGCCTGTGCAGTGCCGGCTGCTGGGAGCCTGTGCAGTGCCGGCTGCTGGGAGCCTGTGCAGTGCCGGCTGCTGGGAGCCTGTGCAGTGCCGGCTGCTGGGAGCCTGTGCAGTGCCGGCTGCTGGGAGCCTGTGCAGTGCCGGCTGCTGGGAGCCTGTGCAGTGCCGGCTGCTGGGAGCCTGTGCAGTGCCGGCTGCTGGGAGCCTGTGCAGTGCCGGCTGCTGGGAGCCTGTGCAGTGCCGGCTGCTGGGAGCCTGTGCAGTGCCGGCTGCTGGGAGCCTGTGCAGTGCCGGCTGCTGGGAGCCTGTGCAGTGCCGGCTGCTGGGAGCCTGTGCAGTGCCGGCTGCTGGGAGCCTGTGCAGTGCCGGCTGCTGGGAGCCTGTGCAGTGCCGGCTGCTGGGAGCCTGTGCAGTGCCGGCTGCTGGGAGCCTGTGCAGTGCCGGCTGCTGGGAGCCTGTGCAGTGCCGGCTGCTGGGAGCCTGTGCAGTGCCGGCTGCTGGGAGCCTGTGCAGTGCCGGCTGCTGGGAGCCTGTGCAGTGCCGGCTGCTGGGAGCCTGTGCAGTGCCGGCTGCTGGGAGCCTGTGCAGTGCCGGCTGCTGGGAGCCTGTGCAGTGCCGGCTGCTGGGAGCCTGTGCAGTGCCGGCTGCTGGGAGCCTGTGCAGTGCCGGCTGCTGGGAGCCTGTGCAGTGCCGGCTGCTGGGAGCCTGTGCAGTGCCGGCTGCTGGGAGCCTGTGCAGTGCCGGCTGCTGGGAGCCTGTGCAGTGCCGGCTGCTGGGAGCCTGTGCAGTGCCGGCTGCTGGGAGCCTGTGCAGTGCCGGCTGCTGGGAGCCTGTGCAGTGCCGGCTGCTGGGAGCCTGTGCAGTGCCGGCTGCTGGGAGCCTGTGCAGTGCCGGCTGCTGGGAGCCTGTGCAGTGCCGGCTGCTGGGAGCCTGTGCAGTGCCGGCTGCTGGGAGCCTGTGCAGTGCCGGCTGCTGGGAGCCTGTGCAGTGCCGGCTGCTGGGAGCCTGTGCAGTGCCGGCTGCTGGGAGCCTGTGCAGTGCCGGCTGCTGGGAGCCTGTGCAGTGCCGGCTGCTGGGAGCCTGTGCAGTGCCGGCTGCTGGGAGCCTGTGCAGTGCCGGCTGCTGGGAGCCTGTGCAGTGCCGGCTGCTGGGAGCCTGTGCAGTGCCGGCTGCTGGGAGCCTGTGCAGTGCCGGCTGCTGGGAGCCTGTG
Source organism: Panulirus ornatus (assembly GCF_036320965.1). Lineage (NCBI taxonomy): Eukaryota > Metazoa > Arthropoda > Malacostraca > Decapoda > Palinuridae > Panulirus > Panulirus ornatus. Next base: position 10,938,699 of record NC_092226.1, on the reverse strand, counting down.
CAGTGCCGGCTGCTGGGAGCCTGTGCAGTGCCGGCTGCTGGGAGCCTGTGCAGTGCCGGCTGCTGGGAGCCTGTGCAGTGCCGGCTGCTGGGAGCCTGTGCAGTGCCGGCTGCTGGGAGCCTGTGCAGTGCCGGCTGCTGGGAGCCTGTGCAGTGCCGGCTGCTGGGAGCCTGTGCAGTGCCGGCTGCTGGGAGCCTGTGCAGTGCCGGCTGCTGGGAGCCTGTGCAGTGCCGGCTGCTGGGAGCCTGTGCAGTGCCGGCTGCTGGGAGCCTGTGCAGTGCCGGCTGCTGGGAGCCTGTGCAGTGCCGGCTGCTGGGAGCCTGTGCAGTGCCGGCTGCTGGGAGCCTGTGCAGTGCCGGCTGCTGGGAGCCTGTGCAGTGCCGGCTGCTGGGAGCCTGTGCAGTGCCGGCTGCTGGGAGCCTGTGCAGTGCCGGCTGCTGGGAGCCTGTGCAGTGCCGGCTGCTGGGAGCCTGTGCAGTGCCGGCTGCTGGGAGCCTGTGCAGTGCCGGCTGCTGGGAGCCTGTGCAGTGCCGGCTGCTGGGAGCCTGTGCAGTGCCGGCTGCTGGGAGCCTGTGCAGTGCCGGCTGCTGGGAGCCTGTGCAGTGCCGGCTGCTGGGAGCCTGTGCAGTGCCGGCTGCTGGGAGCCTGTGCAGTGCCGGCTGCTGGGAGCCTGTGCAGTGCCGGCTGCTGGGAGCCTGTGCAGTGCCGGCTGCTGGGAGCCTGTGCAGTGCCGGCTGCTGGGAGCCTGTGCAGTGCCGGCTGCTGGGAGCCTGTGCAGTGCCGGCTGCTGGGAGCCTGTGCAGTGCCGGCTGCTGGGAGCCTGTGCAGTGCCGGCTGCTGGGAGCCTGTGCAGTGCCGGCTGCTGGGAGCCTGTGCAGTGCCGGCTGCTGGGAGCCTGTGCAGTGCCGGCTGCTGGGAGCCTGTGCAGTGCCGGCTGCTGGGAGCCTGTGCAGTGCCGGCTGCTGGGAGCCTGTGCAGTGCCGGCTGCTGGGAGCCTGTGCAGTGCCGGCTGCTGGGAGCCTGTGCAGTGCCGGCTGCTGGGAGCCTGTGCAGTGCCGGCTGCTGGGAGCCTGTGCAGTGCCGGCTGCTGGGAGCCTGTGCAGTGCCGGCTGCTGGGAGCCTGTGCAGTGCCGGCTGCTGGGAGCCTGTGCAGTGCCGGCTGCTGGGAGCCTGTGCAGTGCCGGCTGCTGGGAGCCTGTGCAGTGCCGGCTGCTGGGAGCCTGTGCAGTGCCGGCTGCTGGGAGCCTGTGCAGTGCCGGCTGCTGGGAGCCTGTGCAGTGCCGGCTGCTGGGAGCCTGTGCAGTGCCGGCTGCTGGGAGCCTGTGCAGTGCCGGCTGCTGGGAGCCTGTGCAGTGCCGGCTGCTGGGAGCCTGTGCAGTGCCGGCTGCTGGGAGCCTGTGCAGTGCCGGCTGCTGGGAGCCTGTGCAGTGCCGGCTGCTGGGAGCCTGTGCAGTGCCGGCTGCTGGGAGCCTGTGCAGTGCCGGCTGCTGGGAGCCTGTGCAGTGCCGGCTGCTGGGAGCCTGTGCAGTGCCGGCTGCTGGGAGCCTGTGCAGTGCCGGCTGCTGGGAGCCTGTGCAGTGCCGGCTGCTGGGAGCCTGTGCAGTGCCGGCTGCTGGGAGCCTGTGCAGTGCCGGCTGCTGGGAGCCTGTGCAGTGCCGGCTGCTGGGAGCCTGTGCAGTGCCGGCTGCTGGGAGCCTGTGCAGTGCCGGCTGCTGGGAGCCTGTGCAGTGCCGGCTGCTGGGAGCCTGTGCAGTGCCGGCTGCTGGGAGCCTGTGCAGTGCCGGCTGCTGGGAGCCTGTGCAGTGCCGGCTGCTGGGAGCCTGTGCAGTGCCGGCTGCTGGGAGCCTGTGCAGTGCCGGCTGCTGGGAGCCTGTGCAGTGCCGGCTGCTGGGAGCCTGTGCAGTGCCGGCTGCTGGGAGCCTGTGCAGTGCCGGCTGCTGGGAGCCTGTGCAGTGCCGGCTGCTGGGAGCCTGTGCAGTGCCGGCTGCTGGGAGCCTGTGCAGTGCCGGCTGCTGGGAGCCTGTGCAGTGCCGGCTGCTGGGAGCCTGTGCAGTGCCGGCTGCTGGGAGCCTGTGCAGTGCCGGCTGCTGGGAGCCTGTGCAGTGCCGGCTGCTGGGAGCCTGTGCAGTGCCGGCTGCTGGGAGCCTGTGCAGTGCCGGCTGCTGGGAGCCTGTGCAGTGCCGGCTGCTGGGAGCCTGTGCAGTGCCGGCTGCTGGGAGCCTGTGCAGTGCCGGCTGCTGGGAGCCTGTGCAGTGCCGGCTGCTGGGAGCCTGTGCAGTGCCGGCTGCTGGGAGCCTGTGCAGTGCCGGCTGCTGGGAGCCTGTGCAGTGCCGGCTGCTGGGAGCCTGTGCAGTGCCGGCTGCTGGGAGCCTGTGCAGTGCCGGCTGCTGGGAGCCTGTGCAGTGCCGGCTGCTGGGAGCCTGTGCAGTGCCGGCTGCTGGGAGCCTGTGCAGTGCCGGCTGCTGGGAGCCTGTGCAGTGCCGGCTGCTGGGAGCCTGTGCAGTGCCGGCTGCTGGGAGCCTGTGCAGTGCCGGCTGCTGGGAGCCTGTGCAGTGCCGGCTGCTGGGAGCCTGTGCAGTGCCGGCTGCTGGGAGCCTGTGCAGTGCCGGCTGCTGGGAGCCTGTGCAGTGCCGGCTGCTGGGAGCCTGTGCAGTGCCGGCTGCTGGGAGCCTGTGCAGTGCCGGCTGCTGGGAGCCTGTGCAGTGCCGGCTGCTGGGAGCCTGTGCAGTGCCGGCTGCTGGGAGCCTGTGCAGTGCCGGCTGCTGGGAGCCTGTGCAGTGCCGGCTGCTGGGAGCCTGTGCAGTGCCGGCTGCTGGGAGCCTGTGCAGTGCCGGCTGCTGGGAGCCTGTGCAGTGCCGGCTGCTGGGAGCCTGTGCAGTGCCGGCTGCTGGGAGCCTGTGCAGTGCCGGCTGCTGGGAGCCTGTGCAGTGCCGGCTGCTGGGAGCCTGTGCAGTGCCGGCTGCTGGGAGCCTGTGCAGTGCCGGCTGCTGGGAGCCTGTGCAGTGCCGGCTGCTGGGAGCCTGTGCAGTGCCGGCTGCTGGGAGCCTGTGCAGTGCCGGCTGCTGGGAGCCTGTGCAGTGCCGGCTGCTGGGAGCCTGTGCAGTGCCGGCTGCTGGGAGCCTGTGCAGTGCCGGCTGCTGGGAGCCTGTGCAGTGCCGGCTGCTGGGAGCCTGTGCAGTGCCGGCTGCTGGGAGCCTGTGCAGTGCCGGCTGCTGGGAGCCTGTGCAGTGCCGGCTGCTGGGAGCCTGTGCAGTGCCGGCTGCTGGGAGCCTGTGCAGTGCCGGCTGCTGGGAGCCTGTGCAGTGCCGGCTGCTGGGAGCCTGTGCAGTGCCGGCTGCTGGGAGCCTGTGCAGTGCCGGCTGCTGGAAGTACATGTAAAATGAAACACGGTGATTATAGCGCTTCCCGTGAGTATTCACTTTATCAGGGGTATAGGATGAATGACCAAAGAGGGGTTTTACAGACGTATAGGAGAGGTAAGGCCCGTGACCTTAATAGGTGAGGGTCAGGTGAAGGTCATGTAAGGATCAGATCAAGGATTGGGTTGTGAACTTGTACATATCACTTGACAGTTCTTTCGATTATGAAAGAATATAATTCTAGACTAATGTTGAGATTGTCTCGAAAGCTGTGTATATCTGTCCACAACTGAATGATGTAACAGTCAACAGAATGGCTGGAGTCTCGTACACACAAGAATAAATCGCTATACTGTTGCTGGTTTATTCTCAAATTCAGTTCTTGTCCACTCTGTTACGAGAAAACTTTATTACACACGTTGCATGGTATTTGGTAAACACAACCATCTGAATTTTCAAGCCAGTTTTTTTGTAAACGCAATATTCCCACTGTATTGCTCTTCGTAAATCCCATGTTGATGTAAGATCCCATAAACAGCTAAGGGATTCCTAAGAAGTTGTTGTGATAGGATAGTACCAGAAGGCTTTTAGTGTTATAAGATTCGTCGGGTTTCGAGTTGTCATTGAAGGTCTAGGGGTACTTTAAGGACGATGCAGTTTCAATTATTTTTACAAATTTCACCACCAAAAAAAAAAAAAATTCCGTCGTGTAAATGCGTTTTACTTTAGCCTGGTGAGCTGAGCAGAAGTGCAAACATGAGTCCGACACAAGTGGAACTGTGTCGCTCAGGCGGTTCGAAAGCTTGAGCCACACGGACTGGGAACACGGGAGCCATTTGGTCCTAATCGGATTAGAAACTCTCGAATCTTGGGGGTAAGATTGCTCTTAAATTTCTTAATGAGTTTGACTGTTGCCTCATCCACTCCATGAAGGACTCGGGAGCTGCCAGGACCTTATCCTACTGTAGGAGGATTCCAACGGCTTCGTTCCTTCCCTCCCGACCGCCGGGGATTTGTAGGAAAGCCTCTGATCTCAAAAAAAAATATGAATTTCATTTTCAAAATCTTTCATTCTTCTTTCATTTAAGCAATCAACATCCACACTGCTATTTTAACCTGTGTTTCTCCTCGACTTTTGGTCTGTCACACGTTGTTGATGCGCCTGACGGTAGGACGTGAGAGCAGCAGCAGCAGCAGTACACGGGGTCACGAGCTGCTCACCTTCACCAAGTACGACCTCCAGCCACGACGTGCATCGCTCTGTACACCAGGTCATGTCCTCCAGCTATGACGTACACTCCTACACACACCAGGTCATGACGTACACTCCTACACGCACCAGGTCATGATGTGCACTCCTGCACGCACCAGGTCATGACCTCCAGCCATGATGTACACTCCTGCACGCAGCAGGTCACGACCTCCAGCCATGACGTACACTCCTGCACGCACCAGGTCATGACCTCCAGCCATGACGTGCACTCCTGCACGCACCAGGTCATGACCTCCAGTCATGACGTACACTCCTGTACGCAGCAGGTCATGACCTCCAGCCATGACGCACACTCCTGCAGGCAACAGGTCAGGATTGACCGTCGCCTCCCCTGGCCTCAGGATCATGGGTACGACACACGTTCTCACAGGAATGATAAAATGACACAAGAATGTAACTTGAAGATTTGTGTCATGAATAGTGATGATATTGGCGTCTAGGGTGTGGAAGCAGCCAGATATCTCGGTCCTCTTGATGGATCTACACCGTTCAGCAGTGATGGTCGGTAGTATCTGATCTCAAGCTTCTGTCATCACCCGTACAGACGTGTGTTCAGGTTATACAACGTCATAACGTGAAGAACATGCCTGCATGTGTTTTATAACCTAGATATTGTTGCATGTATGATAGTCGTGTGTGCCTTCATGTAATGTCGCTGTAGTACTGTGCGACCTTGTGGAATGTGTTGTAGCACTTTATTGCTTTAATGGAATGTATCATGGTACTGTATGCCCGTATAGAACGCATTACATTACTGTGCGCCTTTATAGAACGTATGATAGTACAGTATGCCCTTTTAGTACGTATTATAGTACTTTGCGCCCTGATGGAATGTCTTATAGTATTGCACGCCTCTAAGGAACGTATTAGAGTACTTACGCCCTTGCATAATGTGTTTTAGTAGAAGAATGAATTTGGTAAACATGCATGTTTACCAAATGGCGCCCTAGCTTCGTCTCTTTGATGTATATCAACTGACTTTTATTTCTCTCTTGTGTCTACCCTGATGATGTGATTATTACACGAAAGTGCACTTGGGAACTTATCGTGTTTCATTTTCTCAGTGGACTCAGAGGAATATCTTGATCACACTCAAAATTGTGATCCTTTCCAATAGAGGGTGTTTTGAAGTGATTTGGGCACATGGAGAGAGTGAGTGAGGAAAGATTGACCAAGAGGATATATGTGTCGGAGGTGGAGGGAACGAGGAGAAGAGGGAGACCAAATTGGAGGTGGAAAGATGGAGTGAAAAAGATTTTGTGTGATCGGGGCCTGAACATGCAGGAGGGTGAAAGGAGGGCAAGGAATAGAGTGAATTGGAGCGATGTGGTATATCGGGGTTGACGTGCTGTCAGTGGATTGAATCAAGGCATGTGAAGCGTCTGGGGTAAACCATGGAAAGCTGTGTAGGTATGTATATTTGCGTGTGTGGACGTATGTATATACATGTGTATGGGGGGGGGTTGGGCCATTTCTTTCGTCTGTTTCCTTGCGCTACCTCGCAAACGCGGGAGACAGCGACAAAGTATAATAAAAAAAAAAAAAAAAAAAAAAATATATATATATATATATATATATATATATATATATATATATATATATATATATATGTATATATATATTTAAAAAATAGATGTCTTAACCTCGGCTTCCCCACCAATTCGCTGTGTCAGAACTTTTAACGAAGGAGTCATTACGTCAAAAAACACACACAAAGCAACAGGTTGCTGAAGAACAAACGTCTCTGTGAGTCCCATGTTATCAGCTCACAACTTGGTAATGACGACTACTCTGCTGTTTACTTATTTTTTTCCCACCCAAACTGGAATCAGCTGTTTTCTGACAACAAACCAGGCCAGGCAGCTGAGACGTGTATGTTTACGTTCTGTGACAGTTCGTTGGTGTTGGAAGACCTGGGTATTGACTGACACCTGTTGAGAGAAACATAATCTTGCAGCTTCTCCAAACATCGAGGGTAAAAGAATGCTTCAGGTGTAATCTGATCCAGCCAGTCATTTGCATATCAAGAACTCCTGCATGCATGATAACAGCGTATGTTGAGAGAACGTGAGGGATATGTCTGACGCCATGCATGATGAATCTACACGATGAGTATACATGGTAGATTTACGTGATGAGTATACATGATGACTGTGCAAGATGAACCACCGTTCGCTTGTAGTCTGGTTCCATTACGTCGTCACTGACGTGTAGTAACGATCAACAATAAGAGAACAGCAGCCACACGGGAATGGCCGGACCACAGCTGACCTGCTGTTCCCCCGACCGTCCATACCTGGCCGGACCACAGCTGACCTGCTGTTCCCCAGGCCGTCCATACCTGGCTGGACCACAGCCGACCGGCTGGTCCACCCACCGTCCATACCTGGCTGGACCACAGCCGACCGGCTGTTCCCCTGACCGTCCATACCTGGCTGGACCACAGCCGACCGGCTGTTCCCCTGACCGTCCATACCTGGCTGGACCACAGCCGACCGGCTGTTCCCCTGACCGTCCATACCTGGCTGGACCACAGCCGACCGGCTGTTCCACCCACCGTCCACACCAGGCCAGCCAGTATGGCGCCGCGTGAGTTAATTCTTGATTGTCTCAAAAGTAATTGGAAAGTTTCACAGAGGAAATATTATGTTTCTTTACTCAGTGATTAAAGCATCTAGATCTTGTAGTGTTAGCAAGGAATACACCTACTTGGTTTACATCTGGGGATATGCCTGCTGGTTCTATATCAGGGTATATCCCTGGTGGGTTTACATTAGGGATATACCTGCTTGGTTTACATCTGGGGATACACCTGTTTGGTATACACCTGCTTGGTTCACATCAGGGAATGCACCTTCTTGGTTTATATCAATAAAGACACCTGCTTCGTTTACATCAAGGGGGACACGTGTTTGGTTTACATCAAGGGAGACACATATTTGGTTTACATCAAGGGAGACACATGTTTGGTTTACATCAAGTAATGTAGAAACCTAATCGGTTATGAGCTCTGAATTATTCATTCTGGTCATTATTTTGAGACGGCTATTTTGCCGACGATTTTATTATTCATAACATCCGGAGAAATAATGGAATGTTATACGTAAGTTTTTGTTTGCGTTTAGTGGTTTAAACACAGCATGGTTCTAACTCATACGTCATACAGTAGGAATGTCGACTTGTGTTTGCGTCTAGTGGTTTACACACAGCATGGTTCTAACTCATACATCAAGAATGTCGACCATGTGTTTTGTATGCAAAAAGGGCGTATCTCTCTGTTTTCAGTGTATAGCCTCTTCTGCCGCGTGTAATATGCATGCAACATATACAATATTGTTTTTGGCTGTTATGTTCTGGCAGTTTTAGGACATTATGTACATTGGTGACGGTATAAAGTGTATTTTACGTTGATGATACTGTTGGTTGTATGAGGTATATCAGTATACTCAATTTACAAAGTAGTTTACATTATCATAAGTAAGTTATTCATGTTGATGTGTCTCTCGCTTCTAGTGTAGCGTTATATTATCATTATCATCATTATTCATATATATATATATATATATATATCTTTTTTTCTTTTCTTTTATACTATTCGCCATTTCCCGCGTTAGCGAGGTAGCATTAAGAACAGAGGACTGGGCCTTTGAGGGAATACCCTCACCTGGCCCAATTCTCTGTTCCTTCTTTTGGAAAAAAAATATATATATATTTAGATAGACAGATAGATATATGTGTGTGTGTGTGTGTGTGTTTGTGTGCGTGTGTGTGTGTGTGTGTGTGTTTGTGTGCGTGTTTGTGCGTGTGTGTGTGCGCGTGTGTGTGTGTATGTGTATTGTGTTTCAAATAAAATAATTTTTTCAGTAAATGTTTTATTGCCCTCTTCACGGCATGATGAATAGCCGGGTAAATTCAAGTTGATGTATTTATACAAAACTCATGAATAAATTTGAAAAGCCTGACTGCATACGAAAGGGAGATAGCTGTTTCGGCCCCATTCATTATTCACGTGTGAATGTGAATCATGTATTCTATGAATGGTTCTGATTTGAAAGATGATTCATGAGGGCGTGACTGTAATGATATTGTCTGTTTAGACTCACAGACAAACTGGCGGTCAGACAAACAGACAGACGGATATACAGACAAATAGATAGAAAGACACCCAGACAAACGAGAGTGTTCTCAGAGAAACAGACAAATATGGTGAGAGACAGAGTTTCAAATGAAGAAAAGGACAGACAGACAGAGACACGAGGTTATAGTCTGACGGACAGATGAGCAGACAGACGTATATATAGATAGAGAGACGTAGTGACAGACGGGTTTGTGGACAGAAAAAATGTCTAGACATACAGAAAAAATGACAGACAGTCAGAAAGACAGATACAGATGGACACACACACACACACACACACACACACACACACACACACACACACACACACACACACACACACATAAACTTGATCCCCTTGCCCTACGCCGCAAAGTTGGTCCACTTTCCCGCTTCTGTAAGTATAAGTTTGGTTTTTGCTCCCGAAAGCTGGCTGCTTCTGTGCCCCCACCACTAGCTAGACCACACAATACTCGGTAAACTGCAGCGTCACATGATTATTGTGTGGCCGTTGGCAACTCAAGGGTGGGCCGTTTTGATACCTGCCTCTTTCCCTCCACGTCGAAGCTTTGGAACTCTCCACCTTCTCATGTCTTTCCCAGTAACTATGACCTAGCACATTTCAAAAGACAGGTCTTTCACTTCCTCCAAAATTCGTAGATACTTTCCGTTATCTTTTCTTTTTCCGTTTCATGATTCTCTCTATATTTGAAATAAGGCCCACACACTTACACACACACACACACACACACACACACACACACGAAAACGAAAACAAAGAGACAAACAGACAGATACACACAAAGATAGAGAAATACACTTATGGGCAGGAATACACAGACAGAAAGACAGGCAGGTACGTAGAAAAATCAACTTTGAAACAGGAACACAGAGACACGGACAGATATAGAGACAATGTGAACCGGAAAAACAAAGTAACATACAGAAGAACACACGGGGAAGGGAATGGGGGTGTTAATGAGGGAGTGTTCACTGTTATATGTTCACCATTCGTCCTCAGCACAACACTGGGTGACTCCCGGACCAAAATGCTTATTTTCAAAGACTTGCCGACTTGTTGTGCTCGCTCGCTCACTAAGGTGTGGAACTGATGGATGTGTGAGAGGCTCTCGGGGAGAAGAGTTGACCACTGTAATACCTTCAGTCGAGTGCGTGTGTGTGTGTGTGTGTGGGTGGAAAGGCCCACATGAATCTTATACGAGTGTCTCCTCTTATACCATGCATGTAGGAAATGTATTCTGTGTGTGACGTGAAAGACAACCCTCTCGTAAAGAACACACAAGAAACAGGTAAACCAAACAGGTTCACCGACATTGCTATTGATCAAGCGAGTTCACCGCGGTCTGGACACTCGTGTGGCACGGGACACAAAGGATCCACTACCATCCACGTGGCTTGGACAGGTGTAGCGAAGTATTTATTGCACGTTCTCTCAGGGCCACAGGCAGCCTCTGCCTCGCTCCTGGGGAAGGCAAGCCTTAGAACCACTACCAATCCCGGCCAAGTCCCCCACCCAGCATTCGTCAGGCTCGAATATCACGGTAGAAAAATTGAGAGGGATTGTCAGCTCCGCCGCCACACCGTGGCTCCATAGTGGACGTCCAGAGCAACGGGTCGGGTGAGTGACGGGTTTATGCACCTTACCAGGGACCAGGGGAGCTGCCCACCAGGGACAGTGTGGACCGCGGGCACTGCCCACCAGGGACAGTGTGGACCAGGCATGGTGCCCACCAGGGACAGTGTGGACCAGGGGAGCTGCTCACCAGGGACAGTGTGGACCAGGCACGGTGCCCACCAGGGACAGTGTGGACCAGGCATGGTGCCCACCAGGGACAGTGTGGACCAGGCATGGTGCCCACCAGGGACAGTGTGGACCAGGCACGGTGCCCACCAGGGACAGTGTGAACCAGGCATGGTGCTCACCAGGGACAATGTGGACCAGGGACAAGGGACATTGTGGACCAGTCATGGTGCCCACCATGGACAATGTGGACCAGGGACAAGGGACAGTGTGGACCAGGCACGGTGCCCACCAGGGACAGTGTGCACCAGGGACAATATGTACCAGGGATGTTCAGTAGCGGATGGCCAGTGACTAGGGGTGTATGACAGAATGTCCGGGAGTCTTACAAACCATTGTATCGCCCGGGTTACGTGCCTCACGCCTGGATCATATGGCAAAGATCAAGAAACCACCACAGGTGTTGTGTGGCCACAGTGGCTCAGGAAACCGACCTGGTAATGATCAGCAATAGTAGTGTGTGTGGGTCAGTTTCTCAGACAGCTGGAGCCATGGCCTCCCTTCTGGCTACCTCAGGTCACCCGGTCAGGGGAGGTTCGTATGAGATCCCAGAGTGTGTGTATGTTTGTATATGTGTGTGTGTGTGTGTATGGATGTGTGTGCCTGCATGATATATATATGTGTGTGTGTGTGTGTGTGTATATGTGTGTGTGTGTATGTATGTGTTTGCGTGCATGATATATGTGTGTGTGTGTGTGTGTGTGTGTGTGTGTGTGTGTGTGTGTGTGTGTGTGTGTGTGTGTGTGTGAAATCAATCTAAACAATTCTACCTTTGCGCGCCTGAGAATCGAACCCTGACGGCCGAGAATGGCAGTGCGGACAGACTGTTCTCCTGGAACACCCGATGACCTTGAAGAACACACCATTGACCTCATCCGTTGCTCAGAGGCTTCCCTGTCCCTTCTACCACTCTCGGCGGCCCGGGTTCGATTCTTGGGCCAGCAGGAGTGGAACTGTTGTCTACAAGGAAAACTATGAGGAAAATTTACTTTGTGTAGCTAACCAACTGAGCTTAAAAATGGCACCATGCTTGAGTATGATGACCTGACCTTTGACCTTGATCCTTGAGGGTTAGGCTTACACCCACACCATCGTAGTTAAGAGTCGAATCATCGTGCTCGAGGGATGAAATGTTGTGCTTAATGATCGTACCGTCGTACTCAAGCATCGTGCCATCATACTCAGTGATCGTACCGTCGCACTCAGTGATCGTACCGTCGTACTCAGTGGTCATGTCGCGCTAAAAGATCGTACCATCGTGCTCAGTGATCAACCATTGTGCCCAAGGACTGTGCCATCGTGCTCAATGATCGTACCGTCGTGCTCAATGATCGTACCGTCTTGCTCAGTGATCGTACCGTCGTGCTCAATGATCGTACCGTCGTGCTCAGTGATCGTACCGTCGTGCTCAATGATCGTATCGTCGGGCTCAGTGATCGAACCGTCGTGCATCATGGTCGTCCTGTCGTGGTAAATGAGCGTACCATCGTGCTCATTGATCTACCTTCGTGCTCAGTGATCGTATCCTCGTATGGAAATACTAATCATTATTAATCAGACACATCACATGATAAAAATTTCATCGGGTAGATAATTACTTTCACATTAAATGTATAATCACTTACGTGTCATTAGTCTTCATTACCAGCAGCATCTGATCATGGTATGTGCCTCTCACAAGGGCATTACAAAATGGAATAGTCTTTGCTGTCACACATACTCCATCAACCTTCCGACACAAACCAGGCCTGATCATATATATACATATATATATATATATATATATATATATATATATATATATATATATATATATATATATATATATATATATGTGTGTGTGTGTGTGTGTGTGTGTGTGTATAGCGAGATAGAGCAAGGAATAGAAGAATCCTCATTTGCTCACCTTTAGTCTTTAGCTGTCATGTATAAATACATCGGTACCAGACCCACCTATTCACAGCCAAACCCCGTAGATCTCTCTGTGCTTTCCTCAGATCATTTCATATGCACTAGTACGGCCTACTGAGAGTATATCGCCCCTTGTATACCATATCAATCCAATTCGTTCTATCCCATGCCCGCCTTACACCCTCCAGTATGTTCAGACCCCGGTACCTCCTAACATCTTTCACTCCGTCTTTTCACCTCGTCATCAGTCTCCCTCATCTGACATGTAAACCAATCTTAGTAAGTTCCTCCTCACCCATTTTCTACATCCACACAAACCATTTAATCACATTCGCCGCCAGGTCCACTCCCAGGTATCTAAAACACTCTACTTTCTCGTAGTTGACTCCATTCAAACTAACATTCCAACTAACCAGTCTCTCTCTACTGCTAAACTCAGTAACTTTATTTTCATTAAAATCAGTTTTTCAAATTTCTCCTTCATCCATTCCTCCAAACTCAGACAACAGCTTCGGCAATTTCTTACCCGAATTTGCCTTGCGTGACATCAGCAAACAGCAACTGACTAAACGCCAGGGCTTCCCTCCCCACTCCAACAGACTGCAATCGCCCCTTCTCACTACGACCCTTCAATTTACTTCATTCATAAACAGATTAAACAGCCACGGCGTCACTACACACCACTACCGGAGACACACCTGCACCTGGCATCATCACTCACCTCCTGTCTTACTCCTCGCACACGTGCCTTTTTCTCCTGGTAGAAACTCCACTGCTTCCAGTAGGTCTTGCTCCCACATCATATATTCGTAACACCTTCCACAAAGCATCTTTATCAACCTTATCATACTCCCCAGATCTATATATGCCTCATACAGAACCTTCTTTTTCTATGTGTTTTCCTCGTACAGATCCTTCAAAGCAAACACCTGATCCACATATCCTCTACCACTCCTGAACCGCATTGTTCCTCCCTTTTCTGATTCTTTGTACATGCCGCCACCCTCTCAATCACCACTCTCTCATACAACCTAGCAGGTATACTCAAGGAACTTGCCTCTGTAGTTCGAAAATTCATTTTGTCCTCCTTCCCTTTACATGATGGCACAATACAGGCAATCCATCTATTCTCAGGCACCTCCCCATGATCCATACATGAATCGAAAATCAAAAGGGTCATCCCTGTCTTCAGAAATGCCACAGCAGTCTCATCCACTCTGGTTGCTTTGCCACACTTCATCCTATGCAACACTTTCACCACATCTTCCCTTGCCACTTATCCACTTGCCATGACTCTTTCACTTCGCATACTTACACTTCCCAAACATCCCACTTCATACAACCAACATCTGACACATTTAGTAGTCCTTCCAAATACTTACTCCTTCCCCTCTTCAACTCTTCTTTGTCCGTTTCCATTTTCCCATGTTCTCCCTTCAGTAATGTTCTCATGTGCTTCCTTGTTCTCCTCACACTTTTCATCTCCTTCATAAACATTTTCTGAATGTCCTTAAAGTTTGTCCATACTCTCTCACCCCATCTCTCGTACGCATTCTTTTTCTTGTCCATTTCCAGTGACCCACACTCCCTTCCTGCAAGCATCGCCCATACAAATTTCTTTTCCTCTTTCCATAACAACCTCACTTCTTCATTCCACCACTCACTACTCTTTTCCAAATGCCCGCCTCCCATCTTCCTTACGCCATACACTTCTCATGCACTTAGAAGCACATTCCTCGCCTACTTCTCTCTTTCCATTTGGTCTTTTTCCCTTTCGCCATCGTTCACGTGCGCCTTCGTCTTCGTCTTCGTCAGGATGTAATCAGACATTCCACCAGCTGCGCCCCTGAGCACAGTTACATACAAGAGTCTCTTCTTAGCATATTTATCAGTTGGTAAATAATCCAATGACGCCTGCTCACTATTAAACCCACTTACCCATGTATAAATATGTATGTTCCATTTTCTTTTAAGCCAGGTACCCCCAATCACCCGTAATTTTTCAGCCCATAATTCCACAAGCTGTTCACCATTTTCTTTTATCCGGGGTGCCCCATGTTCCATAATCATAACCTCAACCACCTCATCACCCAATCTTGCATTCAAATCACTCATCATTAAAAGTCTAGCCCTCGTATCAAAATTACTGGCGCGCTCACCATCCCTGGGGATAGGGAATGGTGAATGTTACCCACATATTTTCATAAGGCGTTGCGTCAGCCACGCTGTTTTTTTTTTTCTGATTGGCCAAGCTGCACACCAGGCCTTTTTCTCGCGTTAGTAGACGCTGTCCATTCGCTCGCTGCCTGGTCAGGTAGCCTGGACCGGGTCAGTAATCCAGGTGCTTAGAGCAATTTCCAAGAAGGATGCGCACTGCTCCGAAGGCCTTTCTCGTGTACCTACCCCTTGCGTGGGTGCAACGCCTGAGCTTCACACCGTAGAGGGAGAAGTGCACTCACGTAGGTATGCATTACCAAGGTGTTTGAAGGGTTTTTTTTTTTTCTCTAGCGTTTATAAGTCCATCTTGTGTCCTGCTTACTGACCCTTATCATCAGGTATTGGCCACTCTCTCCGGCACAGCGCTATCACTCCTACCACACGGTAGCTCATACACTATGCTATGTTCTTCCTGTCGAATGTCGTCAGCTGCTTTTAGTGAGTTAGGGACTACCACAAGTTTCACCTGTCTTTGACTGCTTCGTTCTGAACCAGACATTTATTACCATAATTCTAATGGCCTTGATTCTAAGCTGTATCAACAATCCACTGGAGTATAGCACCTTTTGAAACGCCTCGATCATGTATTCATTTTCCTCGTCCAGACATTCATCACCGCGGATCCTCATCTCCCTGGGGGTGATATCCTATATCCACTCCAGACTTTACATTCTCACTGTACACCGACGGGAAATGTATAAAATTATCATTGATCGTTGGTTTTCTGTACAGTGCGAGTTTCAGCCCACGATCAGGTCTTCCTAAGATGTCGTCTGTTAACGGTAGAGGGTCCAATCCTCTTCCTCCTCAACTGTATACTGAGTTCCAGGATTAATTAGTTCGACAAAGCTGCCTCGACTGTATTCCTTATTCAGAGGGTCACCCCCACGCTCCTCTTTGACTTTATCGTGCCTCTTGCTACCGTGTGTGTGTGTGTGTGTGTGTGTGTGTGTGTGTGTGTGTGTGTGTGTGTGTGTGTGTGTGTGTGTGTGTGTGTGAAATCTTCTCTGCCTGACTGTCACTTTGTTTGTGTGTGTCTGTGTGCCTGCCTCTCTGTCCGCCCGTCTATACTGCATCATTACAGTCACGCCCTCATGAATAATCTCTTAAATCAGAACCATTCAGAGAATACATGATTCACATTCACACGTGAATAATGAATGGGGCCGAAACAGCTATCTCCCTTTCGTGTGCAGTCAGGCTTTTCAAATTTATTCATGAGTTTTGTATAAATACATCAACTTGAATTTACCCGGCTATTCATCATGCCGTGAAGAGGGCAATAAAACATTTACTGAAAAATTGATTTTAGTTGAAAACAATATATATATATATATATATATATATATATATATATATATATATATATATATATATATATATATATATATATATATATATATATATATACGCGCACTTGATCGCTGTGTCCCAAGTTAGCGATGTAGCGCCAGACGAACAAAGACCGCATCCGCTCACATCCATTCTCTAGCTGTCATGTGTAATGCACCGAAACCACAACTCCCTATCCACATCCAGGCTCCATAGACCTTTTCATGGTTTACCCCAGACGCTTCATATGCACTGGCCCACTACACTGAAAGCCCGTCGCACCCAGTATACCACATCGCTCCTACTCTCTTTGTTCTGTGCACGCCTCTCACCCTCCTGCATGTTCACACTCCGATCGCTCAAAATATTTTTTACTCCATCCTTCCATCTCTAGTTCATTTCCTCTGTTCTTGTTTCCTTCACTTTAGGTACATATATCCTCTTTGTTAACCTTTCCTCACTCATTTCCTCCATGTGTCCAGAAAATTCCAGCACACCCACTTCACCTCTCTCGACCACACTATATTACGACACATCTCTTACTCTTTCATTACTTACTCGATCAAACCACCTCACGCCTTATTTTGTCCTCAAACGTTTTATTTGCAACACATCCACTCCTCTCCGCACAGCCTTATCTAACGATAGCCTATGCCTCGCAACCGCACAATATTGTCGGGAATACTATTCCCTCAGTCATACCCAGATTTGCCCTCCCAGATAACGTTCTCTCTTTCCACACATTCTTCAGCGTTCCTAGAACCTTAGCCCCCTCACCCACCCTATGACTCACTTCTGCTTTCATGCTTCCATGCGCTGCTATGTCCACTCCCCAGTATAGATCACTTCACTTCCTCTAAGTTTTCTGCATTCAGACTCATACCTCAACTAACTTGTCCCTTACCCCTGCTAAGCTTAATGACCTTGTTTTTATTCATATTGACTCTTCAACTTTCTCCTTTCACACACCTTTCCCAACTCTGTCACCAACTTCTGAAGTTTCTCACTCGAATCAGCCACCAGTGCTGTATCATCAGCAAACAACAACTGACTTACTTCCCAGGTCCTCTCACCGCCCTTCTCTTCAAGACTCTTGTATTTACGTCCCTCACCACCCCATCCGATAAGCAAAGTGAACAGTCGTGGTTGGGTCAGAAGAGGCTATTCACTGAACATAGAGATATACGCCCTTTTTACGTACAAAACACAAGGTCGACATTCCTACTGTATGACGTACGAGTTAGAACCATGTTGTATGTAAACCATTAGACGCAAACAAAAACTTACGTATAACATTCCATTATTTCTCCGAATGTTATGAATAATAAAATAGTCGGCAAAATAGCCGTCTCAAAATGATGACCAGAATGAATAATTCAGAGCTCATAACCGAACAGGTTTCTACATTACTTGATGTACACCAAACATGTGTCTCCCTTGATGTAAACCAAATATGTGTCTCCCTTGATGTAAACCAAGCAGGTGTCTTTACTGATATAAACCAAGAAGGTGCATTCCCTATGTGAGCCAAGCAGGTATATCCTCTGACGTATACCAAACAGGTGTATCCCCAGATGTAAACCAAGCAGGTATATCCCTAATGTAAACCTACCAGGTATATACCCTGATATGGAACCAACAGGCATATCCCCAGATGTAAACCAAGTAGGTGTATTCCTTGCTAACACTACAAGATCTACCTGCTTTAGTCACTAAGTAAAGAGACATAATATTTCCTCTGTGAAACTTTCCATTTACTTTTGAGGCAATCAAGAATTAACTCACGCGGCGCCATACTGGCTGGCCTGGTGTGGACGGTGGGTGGAACAGCCGGTCGGCTGTGGTCCAGCCAGGTATGGACGGTCGGGGGAACAGCAGGTCAGCTGTGGTCCGGCCATTCCCCTGTTAGTGACGACGTAATGGAACCAGACAACAAGCGAACGATGGTTCATCTTGCACAGTCATCATGTATACTCATCACGTAAATCTACCATGTATACTCATCGTGTAGATTCATCATGCATGGCGTCAGACATATCCCTCACGTTCTCTCAACATACGCTGTTATCATGCATGCAGGAGTTCTTGATATGCAAATGACTGGCTGGATCAGATTACACCTGAAGCATTCTTTTACCCTCGATGTTTGGAGAAGCTGCAAGATTATGTTTCTCTCAACAGGTGTCAGTCAATACCCAGGTCTTCCAACACCAACGAACTGTCACAGAACGTAAACATACACGTCTCAGCTGCCTGGCCTGGTTTGTTGTCAGAAAACAGCTGATTCCAGTTTTGGCGGGGAAAAAATACGTAAACAGGAGAGCAGTCGTCATTGCTAATGTCATATACACGTAGCAAGCGAGTGTCTCTGTGGTCTTGAGATTTATCTTGAACACCTGAAGAAGGCGTTGAAGAATTTTCAGCTGGTGGTTATAACTTGATATTGACAGCTTTAACGACCCTAGCAGATGATAGGCTTAAAGCTCAAATGACTTAACCAATCAACCAATCATCATTACCCAATCGTGCGCTGCATGAACTGGACTGACAAATATACCTGCTCTTCAGCAGCTTGTTTACAATGACCTGTGCCACACTGGCCCCTAGGAGGGCTGTATCATGGTACAGAGGTGGTGGCTACTTTGAGGTTAGGACATATACTTCATGATGATAGCTATTCCTCAGTCTTGAGCTGTTCCTGTGACCACTACACTATTTATTTTTGCAAATGTAACGATAACGTTTCATATATCAGTAGATGTACGCGTATGTTGGTGGGCATAGCAGTATATCTTGGTTTATGAATACATCTGTACACCCTGACTTGTGTCTGTCAAAACAGCTAGAATAGATGTGACAATGTATTTGTGTGAGGGCGTTCTATGAGGCAGGATAGAACTATATGTTGTTTTAGGGCGTATTGTACTATACTTCGTTCTACATTGCTGTTTAAGGGCGAGCAGCACTATAATACATTCTTTAAGGATGTACTGTAATACATCTTGTAAAGGCGTATTTTACTATAATATATTCTATAAGAGTGTTCAGTACTGTAATACATTCTTTAAGGATTTTTGTACTATGATATATTACAAAAGAAAGTACATTACTAAGTACATTTTATAGGGGTGTACAGTACTATGATACATTTTCATGGGCGTATAGAACTGTAGCACATTCTGTATGAACACACAGGACTATCGTACATGTAACATTATCTGGCTTGTAAAACACACGTCACTGATGTTGTATAGCCTGAAGACAAGTCTGTACGGGTGATGACTGTAGCTTTAGACTAGATACTACCGACCATCACTGCTGAACTGAGCAGACCTACTAAGAGGACCGAGATATCTGGCTGCCTCCACACCCTAGACGCCAATATCATCACTATTCATGACACAAATCTTCAAGTTACATTCTTGTGTCATTTTATCATTCCTGTGAGAACGTGTGTCGTACCCATGATCCTGAGGCCAGGGGAGGCGACGGTCAATCCTGACCTGTTGCCTGCAGGAGTGTACGTCATGGCTGGAGGTCGTGACCTGCTGCGTGCAGGAGTGTACATCATGGCTGGAGGTCATGACCTGGTGCGTGCAGGAGTGTGCGTCATGGCTGGAGGTCATGACCTGGTGCGTACAGGAGTGCACGTCATGACTGGAGGTCATGACCTGGTGCGTGCAGGAGTGTGCGTCATGGCTGGAGGTCATGACCTGCTGCGTGCAGGAGTGTACGTCATGTCTGGAGGACATGATCTGGTGTACAGAGCGATGCACATCATGACCTGGTGCGTGTAGGAGTGTACGTCATGACCTGGTGTGTGTAGGAGTGTACGTCATGGCTGGAGGACATGACCTGGTGTACAGAGCGATGCACGTCATGGCTGGAGGACATGACCTGGTGTACAGAGCGATGCACGTCGTGGCTGGAGGTCGTACTTGGTGAAGGTGAGCAGCTCGTGACCCCGTGTACTGCTGCTGCTCTCACGTCCTACCGTCAGGCGCATCAACAACGTGTGACAGACCAAAAGTCGAGGAGAAACACGGTTAAAATAGCAGTGTGGATGTTGATTGCTTAGATGAAAGAAGAATGAAAGATTTTGAAAATGAAATTCATATTTTTTTTGAGATCAGAGGCTTTCCTACAAATCCCTGGCGGTCGGGAGGGAAGGAACGAAGCCGTTGGAATCCTCCTACAGTAGGATAAGGTCCTGGCAGCTCCCGAGTCCTTCATGGAGTGGATGAGGCAACAGTCAAACTCATTAAGAAATTTAAGAGCAATCTTACCCCCAAGATTCGAGAGTTTCTAATCCGATTAGGACCAAATGGCTCCGGTGTTCCCAGTCCGTGTGGCTCAAGCTTTCGAACCGCCTGAGCGACACAGTTCCACTTGTGTAGTACAGCGAAGCCTACATTGCTTTATATCTCCAGAGAGTACGAGACGAAGTCAGGAACTCCTCTGATGACCCTAGTAACCCGTGTTTGTCTGCCGTGCCTTCCAGTAGAGGCAGCTCAGTCATTTAGCCGAAGACATACTGCCATTTTCAGTCTGGTGTCGTTGGTTGTGTGTTGTTAAAGACTCGAGCTTCGTGGATTTTATAAGACCAGTTCGAGCGTAACCAAAAGCAGTTTGAGTCGTTTGTCTCCAAGGTTATCGTCCATTTCTTTTCCTTCCTGCATTGTCAGTGTTCTCTTTACTGATTGTTCATCATGTTCCATTGGTTTTGGATATTTCTGTCTACTTTTCTCATTTGTTCTTAGTTCGTTCATCATGCATTATGTTAGGAAAATGCTATGTGGTTTGGATTTGTCGGTGCATGAACCTACCTTCCTGTTCCCTTTTGCATATATACAATTGTCATATCTATAGCACATTTTTGGATGCGTATATACCCATTTGTCTTTCTTATATCATCCTTTGCTATCTAAATTTCCATAAAAGTAGTGCTATCATACACATTCTAAGGTGTTTATGTGAACAGTCGTCAATATGTCTGAACCTACACGTAAAAATAATGTCTATATATTTCATTGTCTTTCGTCCTATTTACTGATGCCATTCTGTCTTTTTTTTTCAGTTTTTTTAGTTTCCTGTCATCCATTGACTTCATTCATTGCTTTTTCCTTCGACTTCATTCATGTCCTCTTTTTTCTCTCATATTTCTATCACCTTCATCTACGGTGCTGTTTTCTCTTTCATTTGACTCATTAACATGTTTTTCACATACATACGTAGGTTCATATTTTACCAATCTTTATGATCCCGTCGTCATTTTCAAGCTCCGTACCAATTTCGTCTCCTTGCTTAACCTGTGCACTTTATCTGGGTCTATCCTCTGTGTGACTTTACATTACGGTGTCAGAAACAATTATCCACTTCGTCAGTTATGTGTTCTAAGTAGCGCTTACATTATCCCACTCCACAAACTACCTACACACTTCATTTCAGGTCAAACATCCCAGTCCCCTATATGCTACATTTAACATTTTCTTCACGTGGAAAGAAGACTAAGTTTTCGTTTTATGGATAAGCAACACAGAAAGTTTGTCCTTGTTTCTTTTTTTATATATTTTAGCTGGTTTTTATGGTTTCTGTGTTGTGTGCCTGATTACTTCTTCAGATCCATATTATTTTCTCAAAACTGATTCCATTGACTGATTTGCTCATTATCATTATAACTTTAACTTTTGCTGTCATATGCATGATAGTTTGTGAATGGATGGACCTCCTGCCACTATCTCCAATGGAGCCTGCTGATGCATAAGATAATCATATTGCTCATGCAAGCCTGTTCATCTTCAGTTATTTCATCCCACGTCAGAACACGGTCTTACTCATCCATTTACTGGATTAATGACGATTGAAACTCACTTTTTTTTCCCTCTTGGCTGACATATGACTTAATAGTTTTCCTTATTATTCCTCTGACCCAAGTTTCATTTACTCACTAAGTTTCAAGCTGACACTCAAAGCTTTATCGTCAGTTTTTTTTTATCAGTCAGTTCTCCTTTACTCATTACGTTTCGAGTTAACACTCAAGTTTTTATCATTAATGTTTCATTTATCAAGTCTCCTTTGTCTATCAAGTTTCAAGTTGACACTCAAGCTTATCATGAGTGATTCATTTATCAAATCTCCTTTATCTATCAAGTTTCAAGCTGACACTCAAGCTTATCATTAGTGATTCATTTATCAAAACTCCTTTATCTATCAAGTTTCAAGCTGACACTCAAGCTTCATCATCAATTTTTCATTAATCAAACCTCCTTTACCTCCTGAGTTTCAAGCTGACACTCAAGCTTTATCAATAATGCTTCAATTATCAGATGTTCTTTACCCATTAGGTTTCAGCTGGACATTCCAGGTTCACACTCAGTTAATTTTCTTATTGTAGGGTCTTCATCATCCTTCATATATGATGTAATTTGCTGAGTTTTTAATTCTAGAATTCATATCATCCCTTCGTAGGCTTTTTAAGTGTAGCTAAAACTTAAACTTATATTTGCAATTAGGAACAGAGGGTGTTATTAGCAATAGATAAAGCGAATGGTATAACTATAAGGCTTGTTACTTAGATAGACCAGTCAATTAAGATCCGCTGAGGCAATTTTTTATGTCATTATTATTTCAATCATCTGCATTTCTTTAGGTTAAGTGTTATTTTTCTACATTTACCGTTGGTTAGTATTATCTCGACACAAACATTGTATGTTTCGGTGGAGTATTTCAAGGTATATTTTATGATAATTGTTCAGCTGGTCTAATGAATTTGATTTTCCTATTATACTTACGTATATTTTCCAGCAGTAACACTTCTGCAAACCATTGCTCTGGTTTCTTTTATTTCTAATGTTATTACCACAGCTTTTAGTAACATTGTATTTTGTAGTTACTGATATTACCGGATTTTCTTTTAGAGCAATTGTTTATCTATTGTTTGTATACTTCCTGGGATTATTTTTGAATTTGTTTTTCATATATTCTCACTTTACTGATGCGCTGCATTTTTTTTTTTTATATAAATGTAACCCCGCATCATTATGAAACCTATAACACTTTTGCGTGTGAAACATCGTCATGATTATTCATGGTCTGTTTTTAAGGTTTGCTTCGGGGTCGGTCGTGTGTGTGTGTGTGTGTGTTGGTGGCGCAGAGAGAGAGAGAGAGAGAGAGAGAGAGAGAGAGAGAGAGAGAGAGAGAGAGAGAGAGAGAGAGAGAGAGAGAGAGTATATATATGTGTTCAAAACAAGAACCATCCCCCCTCATCTACAGTAGCATCAGATCCATAATAAACCCACTTCTCTTAACCCCAGCATCAGTCTGCGCACACATACATACATTCACGCCAGCAGATACTGCAGCCAGAGCGTCGGGACCCACTGAAGTTATATATACACACAGGAGTACAGACCGAACCTATGTTTACAATCGAGTCTCACCGACCCCCTCCACCCAAACACAGGCCTTAGCACAGAGCTGGATATATATATATTCCTCATCCTCTTCCCACAGCCCCCCTTACACCTCGAGTAATGCCACAACACACGTGAACATCCTTTTTTTTTTTTTGGAAAATAAGGAATCCACAATAAGGCACGAGTGGTAATAATTATCGATGAAACTTCAAAAAAATCAATCGGCAGGATTATCCCAGAGGGATATACTGTGGTGTAAGAGCATAAGAGCATTATACGATGGATCATACTTAACTGCCACACATACTCGCTGCACTTACCAATGCCATGGAAGGGCACCGTTCTGATTATATATATATATATATATATATATATATATATATATATATATATATATATATATATATATATATATATATATATATATATATATATATATATATATATATATATTCTTGCTTTCATACTACTCGCCATTTCCCGCGATAGCGAGGTAGCTTTAAGAACACAGGACTGAGCCTTTGAGGGAAATCCTCACTTGGCCCCCTTTTCTGTTCCTTCTCTTGGAAAAAAGAAAACGAGAGGGGAGGATTTCCAGCGCCCCTCGCTCCCGTCCCCTTTAGTCGCCTTCTACGACACGCAGGGAATACATGGGAAGTATTCTTTCTCCCCTCTCTCTCTCTCTCTCTCTCTCTCTCTCTCTCTCTCTCTCTCTCTCTCTCTCTCTCTCTCTCTCTCTCTCTCTCTCTCTCTCTCTATATATATATATATATATATTCTTGTGTAATCATAGTACCCGACATGGTGACGCCTGGTGAATTCATAAGATATAAGATTTTTGATACCACTCCCGTTGACTGAGGGTTGATGGACGCAAACCATCACAGAAGTGTTGAGCGCTGCGCCCTACGCCAGGCGTCATGCAGACGCTCACGAGAGAAAAATGATCGCGGAACGTTTACGCCGCCCAAAGCTTCGGGGAAGCAGAATTAGTGAGGCTGAGTGTAATAGGTGGTTTCCGAATCACATTGGAGGATATGGTTATGTCCAGCATGTTTATGTTATAACACCGGTTGAATTTGGGTGTTTGGAAATGGAACAGAAGGGACAAGTGCCATTTTGCAAACACATATAAGGAGTAATGGCGTTTTAGTACTAGTGAGTGTAACCAGGTTACTGTGTCCCCACTGTGAGGGAGAGAGAGAGAGCGAGGATTAGAGAGAGAGAGAGAGAGAGAGAGAGAGAGAGAGAGAGAGAGAGAGAGAGAGAGAGAGAGAGAGAGAGAGAGAGAGGAAGGAAATGGGAAGGGGACTGAGGTATGCAAGCTGGAATCATTAGGTTGAGGAATAGGGTTAGAAGGTGAAGTGAGAGAGAGAGAGAGAGAGAGAGAGAGAGAGAGAGAGAGAGAGAGAGAGAGAGAGAGAGAGAGAGAGACAGAGAGAGAGTAGGGAATAGGACAGAGCCCCGAGGAACATAAAGAGACGACAAGAGAGGGAAGCCGCTCCAAAAACGACTACTGCAATGTATTAGAGAACAGAGAGAAGCAAAAAAAAAAAACCAGTCAAACGAACGTGTGTAGAATGCAGTGACTTATGTATGCCACACCCTGTTAAATACTTCGCAAATGGTGACATAACTACAAAAGTTTCACCAGAATCAATAAGTGAGGAGGACTCACAGCGTGAGGACCAGAGGTGACTCACAGTGTGAGGACCAGAGGTGGACTCACAGCGTGAGGACCAGAGGTGGACTCACAGTGTGAGGACCAGAGGTGGACTCACAGTGTGAGGACCAGAGGTGACTTACAGTGTGAGGACCAGAGGTGGACTCACAGCGTGAGGACCAGAGGTGGACTCACAGTGTGAGGACCAGAGGTGGACTCACAGTGTGAGGACCAGAGGTGACTTACAGTGTGAGGACCAGAGGTGGACTCACAGTGTGAGGACCAGAGGTGGACTCACAGCGTGAGGACCAGAGGTGGACTCACAGTGTGAGGACCAGAGGTGGACTCACAGCGTGAGGACCAGAGGTGACTTACAGCGTGAGGACCAGAGGTGGACTCACAGTGTGAGGACCAGAGGTGGACTCACAGTGTGAGGACCAGAGGTGACTCAC
This sequence comes from Panulirus ornatus, assembly GCF_036320965.1. Classification (NCBI taxonomy): domain Eukaryota; kingdom Metazoa; phylum Arthropoda; class Malacostraca; order Decapoda; family Palinuridae; genus Panulirus; species Panulirus ornatus. The sequence continues at coordinate 10,913,138 of NC_092226.1, read as the reverse complement.
AGTGTGAGGACCAGAGGTGGACTCACAGTGTGAGGACCAGAGGTGACTCACAGTGTGAGGACCAGAGGTGGACTCACAGTGTGAGGACCAGAGGTGACTCACAGTGTGAGGACCAGAGGTGACTCACAGTGTGAGGACCAGAGGTGGACTCACAGTGTGAGGACCAGAGGTGGACTCACAGTGTGAGGAGGACCAGAGGTGACTCACAGTGTGAGGACCAGAGGTGACTCACAGTGTGAGGACCAGAGGTGGACTCACAGTGTGAGGAGGACCAAAGGTGACTCAAATGGGATAGAACATTACCAGTAGACCTGGCACTGCGAGAGCCGGACTGGTGATCAGAAGGAAAGGGAATGGGACTCTGTGATTGCTGAAGAGCGTGAGAGTTGAGGAGACCTGCAGAGACACTGGAGATGGGAGTGGGGGGCGGGGCGCACCCAATAGACGTGCATCCAAGAGAAAGGAAAAGTCTTCCTTTTTTTTCGACGTAGACGAAAACGGCGAGCGAGGATTCGTGGTAGCTCAGAGGAGAACACTCCCTGAGGACGCGAGAAGGTAAGCCATCTGAGCCATACGCCTTACCCAGGTAAAGCTTGGGGGAGAGAGAGAGAGAGAGAGAGAGAGAGAGAGAGAGAGAGAGAGAGAGAGAGAGAGAGAGAGAGAGAGTACACACAAACGGCCTTGAACGAGGAAAACACAGGAGATGTTCACCATTTCCTCCAGTCAGCGTTGTAGCGCCAGGTACAGACAAAGAATACCTTCTTCCGCTCAACTTCAAGTCTTTAGCTGTCATGTATAATGCATCGGACACAGCTCCTCTAGCCACAGCTAGGCCCCCGCAATCCTAGGTTCAGAGGGAGGAGGAGAGAGACGGGGCCGGGAGGAAAATGAAGCAATGGTCATCCCAAGCTGCCTTAGAGGAAAATAAGGCGCCAGAGAGAGAGAGAGAGAGAGAGAGAGAGAGAGAGAGAGAGAGAGAGAGAGAGAGAGAGCGGCTTTATCAGTTGGCGAGTTAGCTATACATTGATGAGGTCGGAAAAGCGAGGAGGAGAAAGTGAATTTCAGATGGCATCTGGGATGCTTTTGATTGAGGTGAGGAAAGACTTGTAAGCGGAGGAAGAAGTCAGGTCAGAAGACTTTTCCTTTTTGTGGGACTGTGTTTGACTTTACGAAGAGAAGATTTGCCGTGATCTTGAGCAATAGATGAGAGCGGAGTGTGGGTTTCATGGGAAGGGAAGAAGACTTTCGTGGTCCGGCACGCTTTGTTCCTTTTATATATATATATATATATATATATATATATATATATATATATATATATATATATATATATATATATATTGGAAAAGATCACATTTGAGCGCGTGATCTAGTAAATTCCTTTTAATCCACGGGGGGGGGGGGGGGAAATGAAACACGATAAATTCCCAAGTGCACTTTCGTGTAATGATCACATCATCCGGGGAGTTACAAGATGATTTTGTTTATTTCATAGTCATGGATGACAATCAGAAATATCAGATTCCTCTTAATCTATTGTCAGGGAGTTGTAAAGATTACACCAGCTTATTAGGAAACTAGTTAAATGGAAACTGCGATTGAAACAAATCTAAAAAATTATACTTGCTGACGACATTCAAACGAACAAGCCATCACCTAAAACACTTGAGAGAATTATCCAGTTGTCACAATGTGGAAGTTATAAGTCTCATAATGTGGACACAGTTACTCTGGGAATCTCAGATTTGGATTATATTGTATTGTAAGATCAGACGACTTAAAACCGGGTAAGAATTATGATTAGAAAGTTCGTGGACTCAACAAAACCTAGCCATCTGTTCCATCCAGGTATGTTAGACTTGTCTGTCTCCACCTGTGAGGCATTGTAAACCCTTTCACAGTTACATTTGCATAATTCATATAGGTATGCTTAAAGTCAGGTGTACTTTTATGATAGTTTTCTTTCATTTGTATAACACACTTATCGTGATTCGTTGTGAACTCTATAATTGTTGTGCCTCATGATATATATATGATATTTTTTTTTTTTTTTTTTTTTTTTTTTTTTTTTTCCAAAAGAAGGAACAGAGAGGGGGGCCGGGTGAGGATATTCCCTTAAATATTATATATATTATATATATATTATATATATATATATATATATATATATATTATATATATATTATATATATATATATATATATATATATATATATATATATATATATATATATATATATATATATATATATATATATATATATATATATATATATATATATATATATATATAGTTGAAGCGGGAAATACGAGTGAATTATGTGTGATGGTTAAGTCCATTCCATTTTGCAATACTCTTTCACGAAGCACCTGCTGTGATCAGTTGCTGGTTGTAATGAAGACTAATGACCTGCAAGTGATTATGTTCTTAATATGGAAAGTAATTATCTGCCCGATAGAATTTTTATCATCTCATACGTGTGATTAAAAAATGATTAATACAACATATCAGGTTGTGATCATGTTGATCGTTCTTGGTTTTTGTGTTGTGTTATAATCATTTGCTGTTGTTCGAGATTTTTTTTTTTCACTCTGTATTTCGTATTTGTTTGTCTTTATCAAGCTAGTGATGCCCTCTTTGAGCAGGATGGTTCGAGCCGGAGATACGGTGTCGTGAACTTTGACCTTGCCCTCAAGGATCAGGTCAGAGGTCAAAGCGTTAAGGGTATGTATCGTGTGTCAACATTCTCTGACATTGGTAGTGTGTGCTGTTAAATTATCTGTCTATCTATCTTTCTATCTATCTATCTATCTACATATATATATATATATATATATATATATATATATATATATATATATATATATATATATGTATATATATGTATATATATGTATATATATGTATATATATGTATATATATGTATATATATGTATATATATGTATATATATATATATATATATATATATATATATATATATATATATATATATATATATATATATATATATATATATATATATATATATATATATATATATATATATATATATATATATATATATATATATATATATATATATATATATATATATATATATATATATATATATGTGTGTGTGTGTGTGTGTGTGTGTGTGTGTGTGTACTATATGTACGTAATTTTCTTAGTGATCAAACTATCCAGTAAGTTTCTGAATATGTATGATGTATATTGTTAATCTTATAGGCCATCGAAAGACTCAATGTTCATTAAGTCAGCCATTGTTATCACAACTTTAACAAACGTAATGACAAATAGCATTTTTTTTCTCCCCCTCTGAATACAGTTGTTCCATATTTTATAAATTCCATTCCTATAATTATGATACGCCATCTTCCTTGATACTGAGGAAGATTCGATCGTTGTATAGACATCTAAAAATGTCGAATGTTATAATAAGGTAATTATACACAGTGTTGAAATGTTTCTTAAGCTTTAGTGTAAAGAAGAGAATGTTTGAGATGAGTTGATACCAGTTCTGATGGACGACACTCGTCTATCTCTCTCATGTAAGAATATACTATTTCTTTTTTGAAAACGCGAGAAATTCATTGTTTATGGACAGATCTAAGTAAGAAGGGCCGTGGGGTATGTGTGTGTGTGTGTGTGTGTGTGTGTGTGTGTGTGTGTGTGTGTGTGTGGGGCGTTGCATCGAGTGGGATTTTATTACATTCATTATAAATGCCGGGGATATTGCCATAATTGCAGTGAAACCGTTATATATCGCAGTGACCTATAACACCGCCAGACAGCTGTAGGTACAGTATACATTTTCCATGAAGGCAGTGAATCACGGAGGAAAAGTGGCAAGTGTAGCTTGAAAGATTAATGTACTACACTGCCGGGCTAACTTGTGTATCATCATCATCACCATCATCATCATCATCATCATCACTATCTTATACATCATCATCACTATCTTATACATCATCATCACTATCTCATACATCATCGTCACTATCTCATACATCATCATCACTATTCTATACATCATCATCACTATCTTATACATCATCATCACTATCTTATACATCACCATCACTATCTTATACATCATCATCACTATCTTATACATCATCATCACTATCTTATACATCATCATCACTATCTTATACATCATCATCACTATTCTATACATCGCTTCCTGATTTCGAACGTGCTTTTGGGGGGCACTCGCAAACGACCAGCTAAGCTGTGAATACAATTGATCGTTTCGTCCTGGTTGAGGAAGGTGTTGAGGGAAGTAGAGATAGGAGGGTGGTGTGGCGGTTAGCGTTCCTGACCGTGACGCATTCACGGGCCGCCCAGGGTCGAACGCATAGGGTCGAATCCTGGGTGCGGTAGTCGGCCCACAGGCAACCTAGTTGCTCATCCAGCTCTAGGGGTTGGTCGATGAAAATGGGTACCTGACTCAGGCTAGGGTATATATATATATATATATATATATATATATATATATATATATATATATATATATATATATATTATCCCTGAGGATAGGGGATTAAGAGTACTTCCCACGTATTCCCTGCGTGTCGTAGAAGGCGACTAAAAGGGGAGGAAGCGGGAGGCTGGAAATCCTCCCCTCTCGTTTTTTTTTTAATTTTCCAAAAGAAGGAACAGAGGGGGGCCAGGTGAGGATGTTCCACAAAGGCCCAGTCCTCTGTTCTTAACGCTACCTCGCTAACGCGGGAAATGGCGAATAGTTTAAAATATATATATATATATATATATATATATATATATATATATATATATATATATATATATATATATATATATGTGCAAAGTGAGAGGGTTAGGGAAAATGATTTGGTAAACAGAGAAGAGGTAGTAAAAGCTTTGCGGAAGATGAAAGCCGGCAAGGCAGCAGGTTTGGATGGTATTGCAGTGGAATTTATTAAAAAAGGGGGTGACTGTATTATTGACTGGTTGGTAAGGTTATTTAATGTATGTATGACTCATGGTGAGGTGCCTGAGGATTGGCGGAATGCGTGCATAGTGCCATTGTACAAAGGCAAAGGGGATAAGAGTGAGTGCTCAAATTACAGAGGTATAAGTTTGTTGAGTATTCCTGGTAAATTATATGGGAGGGTATTGATTGAGAGGGTGAAAGCATGTACAGAGCATCAGATTGGGGAAGAGCAGTGTGGTTTCAGAAGTGGTAGAGGATGTGTGGATCAGGTGTTTGCTTTGAAGAATGTATGTGAGAAATACTTAGAAAAGCAAATGGATTTGTATGTAGCATTTATGGATCTGGAGAAGGCATATGATAGAGTTGATAGAGATGCTCTGTGGAAGGTATTAAGAATATATGGTGTGGGAGGCAAGTTGTTAGAAGCAGTGAAAAGTTTTTATCGAGGATGTAAGGCATGTGTACGTGTAGGAAGAGAGGAAAGTGATTGGTTCTCAGTGAATGTAGGTTTGCGGCAGGGGTGTGTGATGTCTCCATGGTTGTTTAATTTGTTTATGGATGGGGTTGTTAGGGAGGTGAATGCAAGAGTTTTGGAAAGAGGGGCAAGTATGAAGTCTGTTGGGGATGAGAGAGCTTGGGAAGTGAGTCAGTTGTTGTTCGCTGATGATACAGCGCTGGTGGCTGATTCATGTGAGAAACTGCAGAAGCTGGTGACTGAGTTTGGTAAAGTGTGTGAAAGAAGAAAGTTAAGAGTAAATGTGAATAAGAGCAAGGTTATTAGGTACAGTAGGGTTGAGGGTCAAATCAATTGGGAGGTGAGTTTGAATGGAGAAAAACTGGAGGAAGTGAAGTGTTTTAGATATCTGGGAGTGGATCTGGCAGCGGATGGAACCATGGAAGCGGAAGTGGATCATAGGGTGGGGGAGGGGGCGAAAATTCTGGGAGCCTTGAAGAATGTGTGGAAGTCGAGAACATTATCTCGGAAAGCAAAAATGGGTATGTTTGAAGGAATAGTGGTTCCAACAATGTTGTATGGTTGCGAGGCGTGGGCTATGGATAGAGTTGTGCGCAGGAGGATGGATGTGCTGGAAATGAGATGTTTGAGGTCAATGTGTGGTGTGAGGTGGTTTGATCGAGTAAGTAACGTAAGGGTAAGAGAGATGTGTGGAAATAAAAAGAGCGTGGTTGAGAGAGCAGAAGAGGGTGTTTTGAAATGGTTTGGGCGCATGGAGAGAATGAGTGAGGAAAGATTGACCAAGAGAATATATGTGTCGGAGATGGAGGGAACGAGGAGAAGAGGGAGACCAAATTGGAGGTGGAAAGATGGAGTGAAAAAGATTTTGTGTGATCGGGGCCTGAACATGCAGGAGGGTGAAAGGAGGGCAAGGAATAGAGTGAATTGGAGCGATGTGGTATACCGGGGTTGACGTGCTGTCAGTGGATTGAATCAAGGCATGTGAAGCGTCTGGGGTAAACCATGGAAAGCTGTGTAGGTATGTATATTTGCGTGTGTGGACGTATGTATATACATGTGTATGGGGGTGGGTTGGGCCATTTCTTTCGTCTGTTTCCTTGCGCTACCTCGCAAACGCGGGAGACAGCGACAAAGTATAAAAAAAGAAAAAAAAAAAAAAAAATATATATATATATATATATATATATATATATATATATATATATATATATATATATATATATATATATATATATATGGCCTTGATTAGGGCCTTGCTCGCCCCTTGCTGTCGCAGCTAACATAAAGAAAAATATAGAAAGCCTTACGATGTAGAAATACTTAATCTGTCCGGGAATTTCCTGTTTTATTGTACACATTTTTAGTATTAAAAGATGAATAACGATAAATGTAAAGATTATTATTATTATTATACTTTATCGCTGCCTCCTGCGTTAGCGAGGTAGCGCAAGGAAACAGACGAAATAATGGCCCAACCCACCCACATACACATGTATGTATATACATAAACGCCCACACACGCACATATACATACCTATACATTTTAACGTATACATACGTATACATACACAGACATATACATATATACACATGTACATATTCATACTTCCTGCCTTTATCCATTCCTGTCGACACCCCGCCAGACATGAAATAGCATCCCCCCCCCCACTTTCACCCCGCGAGGTAGCACCAGGAAAAGACAACAAAGGCCACATTCGTTCACACTCAGTCTCTAGCTGTCATGTAATAATGCACCGAAACCAGAGCTCCCTTTCCACATCCAGGCCCCACAGAACTTTCCATGGTTTACCCCAGACGCTTCACATGGCCTGGTTCAATGCATTGACAGCACGTCGACCCCAATATACCACATCGTTCCAATTCACCCTATTCCTTGCACGCCATTTACCCTCCTGTATGTTCAAGCCCCGATCGCTCAAAATCTTTTTCACTCCATCCTTCCAACTCCAGTTTGATCTCCCACTTTTCCTCGTTCCCTCCACCTCTGACACATATATCCTCTCTGTCGATCTTTCCTCACCTATTCTCTCCATGTGACCAAACCATATCAATACACCCTCTTCTGCTCTGTCAACCACACTCTTTTTATTACCATACATCTCTCTTACCCTTTCTTTACTTACTCTATCAAACCACTCCACACCACATATTGTCCTCAAACATTTCTTAGCCAACACATCCGCCCTCCTCCTCACAACCCTATCTATAGCGCATGAATCGCAACCATATAACATTGTTGGAACCACTATACCTTCAAACATACCCATTTTTGCTCTCTGAGATAACGTTCTCGCCTTCCACACATTCTTCAATGCTCCCAGAAACTTTGTCCCCTCCCCCACCCTGTGACTCACATCCGCTCATGATTCCATCCGCAGCCAAATCCATTCCCAGATATCTAAAACACTCCACTTCCTCCAGTTTTTCTCCATTCAAACGTACCTCCCAGTTGACTTGTCCCTCAACCCCACTGATCCTAATAACCTTGCCCTTATTCACACTTACTCTAAACTTTGTTCTTTCACACACTTTACCAAACTCAGTCGCCAGCTTCTGCAGTTTCTGACCCGAATCAGCCACCATGCTTTATCATCAGCAAACAGCAACTGACTCACTTCCGAAGCCCCGTCATCGTCAGCAGACTGCATACTTGCCCCTCTTTCCAAAACTCTTGCATTCACCTCCCTAACAACCCCATCCATAAACAAATTAAACATCCATGGAGACAACACGCAAACCGAAATTCACTGGGAATCAGTTACTCTCCTCTCTTCCTACTCGTACACATGCTTTACATCCTCGATAAAAACTTTTCACTGCTTCTAGCAACTTACCTCCCACACCATATACTCTTAATACCTTCCACAGAGCATCTCTGTCAACTCTATCATATGCCTTCTCTAGATCCATCAGTGCCATATGCAAATCCATTTGCTTTTTTAAGTATTTCTTACATACATTCTTCAAAGCAAACACCTCATCCAAACATCCTCCACCACTTCTGAAACCACACTGTTCCTTCCCAATCTGATGTTCTGTACATGCCTTCACCCTCTCAATCAATCAATACCCTCCCATATAATTTCCCAGGAATACTCAACAAACTTACACCTCTGTAATTTGAGCACTCACTCTTATCCCCTTTGCCTTTGTACAATGGCACTATGCATGCATTCCGCCAATCCTCAGACACTTCACCATGAACCATAGATATATTGAATATCCTCACCAACTAGTCAACAACACAGTCACCCCCTTTTTTAATGAATTCCACAGGAATACCATCCAAACCCGCCGCCTTGCCGTTCTTTCATCTTCCGCAAAGCTTTTACAACCTCTTCTCTGTTTACCAAACCATTCTTCCTGACCCTCTCACTTCGCACACCACCTCGACCAAAGCAACCTATATCTGCTGCTCTGTCATCAAACACATTCAACAAACCTTCAAATACTCACTCCATCTTCTCACTTCACCACTACTTGTTATCACCTCCCCATTGGCCCCCTTCACCGATATACCCATTTGTTCTCTTGTCTCACGCACTTTACTTACCTCCTGCCAAAACATCTTATTCTCCCTAAATTTTGATGATACTCTCTCACCCCAACTCTCATTTGCCCTCTTTGTCACCTCTTGCACCTTTCTCTTGACCTGCCTCTTTCTTTTATCCATCCCCCAGTCATTTGCACTATTACCCTACAAAAATCTTCCAAATGCCTCTCTCTTTTCTTTCACTAATAATCTTACTTCACCACTCTCTTCACTACCCTTTCTAATCTGCCCACCTCCCACCTTTCTCATGCCACAGGCATTTTTTGCGCAAGCCATCACTGCTCTCCTAAATGCATCCCATTCCTCCTCCACTCCCTTTACGTCATTTGCTCTCACCTTTTTCCATTCTGCACTCAATCTCTCCTGGGACCTCCTCACACAAGTCTCCTTTCCAAGCTCACTTACTCTCACCACTCTCCTTACCCCAACATTCTCTCTTCTTTTCTGAAAACCTTAACAAATCTTCACCTTCGCCTCCACAAGATAATGATCAGACATCCCTCCAGTTGCCCCTCAGCACATTAACGTCCAAAACACACACGCGACTATCAATCAACACGTAATCCAGTAACGCTTTTTGGCCATCTCTCCTACTTACATACGTATACTTATGTATATCTCTTTTTGAACCAGGTATTCCCAGTTACCAGTCCTTTTTCAGCACAGAAATCTACAAGTTCTTCACCATTTCCATTTACAACACTGAACACTGAATACATATAATCCTTAGTCGTGAATTAGAATTGTGAATACATATTTCAGTAAGTATAACAACGTTTTACGTAAGAGAAGTTTAATAATGAATAACAAGTCATCAGAATAACTGATAAACTTTTCAATAAATGTGCGGTACTCACTGTGCAGAGTGGAAAAAGTATGAAGCACTTTTGTAAGTGTGAAAGTCCATGTTTCACTTTACACACTAGGCATGGGTTTTGTGTGTGTGTGTGTGTGTGTGTGTGTGTGATTATTGCTCAGAGGCTCACTGTACCTGATCCAACACAGCAGTTGCTGATGCAGAACTGATACTAGATACATAGATGGACAGATAGTTGAGAGAGAGAGAGAGAGAGAGAGAGAGAGAGAGAGAGAGAGAGAGAGAGAGAGAGAGAGAGAGAGAGAGAGAGAGAGAGTGTACACCTCTGTGATGTAATATGGCAAACTGATTTGCTAATACTCCGTTGGTCTTCACGTGTTCACGGTGTTGCTGCAGCGAATATCGTCAGAGAGCGAACCGCGGGTGAAGATCACGTTCCACGATCTTGAAATCCTTTTGAAGATGGGAAATGTAACAGGAGGTAACAGAAGATGAGGTAGATGGGCAGCAGCCTTGCGGGGCACTGAGTGTAGTGTGTCTGGGTGCATTAACCACGGCACTATCGCTCCATGGTATTAGAGTTAGAGTTAATAACTGAGATGGCATTACTCCAGTGTTTGCTCTGGCTTTCCCACCCCCATGGCGCCAATTCCGTGCCATGGACAGCCTGTGTTTTCCCGGGGTAATGGAAGCTTTCCGATATCCTTCAGAGAAATGTCGCCCCCACTCGGTATCCTAATTTCCTCCTTCCAGCCACAGTAACTGGGGCGCCCCGGACCCCGTGGTTGGTGGTGACCCACGGGGTCTGCAGCCTCGACTGGAGCGCCCCTGACCCCGTGGTAATGGTGACCCATGGGGTCTGCTGCCTCGACTGGAGTGCCCCGGACCCCGTGGTTGGTGGTGACCCACGGGGTCTGCTACCTCAACTGGAGCGCCCCGGACCCCGTGGTTGGTGGTGACCCACGGGGTCTGCTGCCTCGACTGGAGCGCCCCGGACCCCGTGGTTGGTGGTGACCCATGGGGTCTGCTGCCTCGACTGGAGCGCCCCGGACCCCGTGGTTGGTGGTGACCCATGGGGTCTGCTGCCTCGACTGGAGCGTCCCGGACCCCGTGGTTGGTGGTGACCCATGGGGTCTGCTACCTCGACTGGAGCGCCCCGGATCCCCACCACCACGGGGTCTGGCCCCTTGTGTATATAAGTGACTCATTAGATAATGAAATAAGTATTTAGTATATATATTAATATGATATAACCCCAGAACCTCAACCATAAAGAGGTTCTGGGTTAGAACCCCTGGACTCAAAATATTCAGGGTCCCCTGCAGCTCCAAAGCCTGCGCTCCACCCAGGAGCAGGGCAAGGATGGACTCCTTTAAAGCGAGAAGTTCGTTGACGAGACAGTCTTGCAAAGGTGACTCTTCACTCGTGGTGTGAGCTCAAGCGGGTGGAGTCCAGCAACACCTCCTCCTGTAGCGCAGCTCCAACACCGTAGCCTACCACACAACACCACAATTCACCACTCAACCCCCCACATCCCACCACGCAAGTCTCCACACAACACCACAACTCCCTACACAGCGCCGAAACACTCAGCGCGCACCACGGTTTACCACAGTGCACCAAAACCCATCGCAAAGGACAACTCACCACACAAAACCACAACACTGTGCACACAACACTTCAACTCACCATACAACACCACAGCTCATCACCCAACAACAAATCTCACCACACAACACCACAACTTACAGCACCACACACCACACCACCCCCACACAACACCACAACTCACCACACAACCCATAAAGTTCACCACAGCACAACACTTCTACACCCCGCGCACCACAACACTACAACTCACCATACATCACCATCACTCATCACAAACATCACAGCACCACAACTCACCACACAAAATTACAGCACACTTAACCCCATCTGAACTTACTGCACAAAACCACAACACCTCCACACAAAACCACAGCTCACTGCCGCAACACCACAACACACAACAAACTTACTACTTAACACCATAACTCACCACACAACACCGAGACGTCATCATAACTGCACAAAACCATAGAACACCACAACCGACCAAACAACATCTCAACTAACCACACAACACACACTCCCCAGATCTCACTCACCATAGAAAGCCATGAAACTCCATACAACGCCATAACGTACCACCACAAGTCACAGCACAGCACCACAAGTCGCGCTACAACACCACCACACAGCACCACAGCACCCGATACAACACAACGATTCACCACAATAATCTTTAACTCACAGCACCACACCACAACCCTACCACATGAAACACAACACCTTACACAGCACCACAGTTCACCAATAAACATCATAATTGAGCATCCAACACCACAACTCTCTACCAACAGCAGCTCACACAGAACCACAGTGTTACCCCACAGCACCATCTCTCATTACGCAGCAGCTCAACCTACCACACAACACCACAGCTTCCCAACACAACACGTTAACTCACCACACAACATCGCAGTTTCCCACACAACACGTTAACTCACCACACAACACCACAGTTTCCCACACAACACGTTAACTCACCACACAACATCACAGTTTCCCACACAACACGTTAACTCACCCACAACACCATATCTCCATACGACACAGTTCTTCTCCACCCGGCACCACACGACACCACACAACACCGCAACTCACCACAGAGCGTCACATTTCACCACACAGCTTCACAACTCACCACACATTAATATCAAAGTTCACCGCAAAACACAAATACTAACCACACAACTCCATAACTCGCTGCAGGACACCACGGTTCTCTGTACAACCCTATAACCAACCACACAACACCACAACTCACCACACAACACCATATCTCACCACACAACACCCTATCTCACCCTATAGCACTACAGGTCACCAGACGACACTGAAAATCACCACGCAACACCGCAACTCACCGCACAGCGCCACAACACACCACAGCACACCACGCCACACATCGCCAAAGGTATGCTCATATATTTCACTCTATTTAGTAATGAGGTCAGCCAGGCACACCACACCACACCGCAGATGACTACCACACCGCCACACAACCACACACTCATATATTCAACTCTAGCCATGTGATAACGAACTCAGTCACGCACACCACACAACACACTCCACCGCGGGATTAACCCACACTGTCATTAAGAGAGAGAGAGAGAGAGAGATAGAGAGAGAGAGAGAGAGAGAGAGAGAGAGAGAGAGAGAGAGAGAGACCTCCATACCATCTTGAATTTGCGCTGGCCTCATACTTTCCACTGATTCGCCTCATAATCCTCATAGGACGAAGTGGATCCGGTCATGTGAACCATCAGAATCATCATGAGGGACGGATAGCCGTGAGGAAGGAGCCATCTCCTCACGGCTTTGAACTCGTGCTGGAACTCATAAGCTACCGTGAAGCCCTTATAATTCCCTTTGGACACATGGGACTGTTTATATGAATGCATTCTAGAGCAGCCCAAGGTCTGGGTTCGCTCTACCGAAAGGACGAGATCGATTCTTCTTGTTATTGCTACACAACCGAGTCGGGATCGCTGGTCATCGAAACGCTTCGAACTTCATCTCGAAGCCTGACCCGAACCCGTCCTATTGATGCCAAAAGAAATTGAGGAACGATAGTAATTGTCGATAATAAGGAACATCAATGTGGCACATACTGGGAGGGATTGATGGTTTGATGTTAGTATTTAGAGAAATATTGTCGAGCTGGCTTTCGTCGTGAAGCAGATGGGTATTTTATCATACCTTCATTTTGCGGCGTACGACTCTTTGAACCCGTGGGAACAACCCCCTGAGCACGGCAGTACGACTTCCTGAGCACGACGGTTAGACCATTGAGTACGACAATGCAAACGTATAGTTATGATATACAGGGCTTCCGATGAAAGGCCAGGCCTTACCGTCGTACTGTGTGGCCGTACCTTCGTACTCTATGGTCGTACCTTCGTACTCTGTAGTCATACCTTCGTACTCTATGGTCGTACCTTCGTACTCTGTGGCCGTACCTTCGTACTCTGTGGTCGTACCTTCGTACTCTTTGGTCGTACCTTCGTACTCTGTGGCCGTACCTTCGTACTCTCTGGTCGTACCGTCGTACTCTATGGTTGTATCTTCGTACTCTATGGTCGTCCCGTTGTACTCTATGGTCGTACCTACGTACTCTATGGTCGTACCTTCGTACTCTGTGGTCGTACCTTCGCACTCTATGGTCGTCCCTTCGTACTGTGTAGCCGTACCGTCGTACTCAAGTGGGGGTAATGGACGCATGCAGCAGCACGCTGAAGGTGTCACATCTCGTGAAAGAGAAGAGAAATTCAGTCCAATTCCCTTCGCTCCACCCTCCACCAGCGACGGCTGAAGCAGCGTGCTTGTGCTTGCTTGTGTCAAGACCACAATCACTTGTACTATTTATCCTGTAGAGATCAGTCTCTGAATCTACACTTTCACTTGTATTTTAAGGAGATTCTTGGCTTAAGTATCGCTGCTTCGTCCTTAATTTTAAGATGATTCTGGACTCCCATGGTGTAGTGGTTAGCGTTCCTGACCGTGTGACGCATTCACGGGCCGCCCAGGGTCGAGCGCATAGGTTCGAATCCTGGTTGCGGTTCAAGGTGGTCCACAGTCAACCCAGCTGTTCATCCGTCTCTAGAGGTTAGTCGATGAAATGGGTACCTAGCTTAGACTAGTGTGTGTGTGTATATATATATATATATATATATATATATATATATATATATATATATATATATATATATAGCGTTAATGGAAGGATTAGGGCCTCAGCTGGCCGTGGCGTCTTAGCTAACATAAAAAAAAAGTCTCGCTCCCTCGTCTTAATGGGGGCTGACTGCGTTTAAGAGACGTCTCTCTCTCTCTCTCTCTTTCTCACTCATGGAGACAAGAGAGATGGTAGAGACGGGGGGCGCGTCCGTCCTGCCCGTGTCTGGTGACCACAAAGTTATAATTATCATTCTATGATTTTAATTATATATTTACTGACTATTAAGATAATTACCACTTTTCTTTGTCTGAGGTGGATGAATAGCTGAATTTACTTCCTGAGTGTTAGAGACCGTCTTTAGCTCTCTCTCTCTCTCTCTCTCTCTCTCTCTCTCTCTCTCTCTCTCTCTCTCTCTCTCTCTCTCTCTCTCTCTCTCTCTCTCTCACGCACACACACCTTGCCAAAACAATTGACAACTGGAGCCTTCATCAACCTGAGATCTCGTCAGAGAGTGAAGCGTGCTGCCCCTCCAGCCACCCCTCCAACCAGAGGGTGCAGGGTACTGCCTCCCTCCGGCCACCACTCCAACCAGAGGGTGGAGGGTATTTCCCCCCTCCAGACACCCCTCATACCAGAGAGTGGAGGGTACTGACTCCCAACCACCCATTCAACCAAAGGGTGGAATGTAATGCCCCTCCAGCCATCCCTCCAAGGAGAGGGTGGAGGGTACTGCCCTCCAGCTACACTTCTGCCCCAGGGCAGGTAGATAGTACCCCTCCTTGCATATGGCTCTGTATATCTTTCTTAAACAAGTACTGAAGAAACTCTCACTTATTTCTATACTCATGATTCTCCACTCTCACTTGTGGGAGAGTACACGGGTTTGGGGCCCAAACATTTGCTTTACAAAGGCACTCATAAATCGTTGCTTATTTCAGGATTAAATTGTTGGTTGTATTTCTTCCTTACAATGTGGAGATGAGGTGTGTGTGTGTGTGTGTGTGTGTGTGTGTGTGTGTGTGTGTGTGTGTGTGTGTGTTGTGAGGAAGGCGAGAACGAATATGAGACAAAGGGAATCAGTGAAGAGAATGTGGTGTGTGAGGAGGCACCTTCATGATGTGTGAGGTAGGGAGGTATCTCCATAGTGTGTGTGGGGTAATGAGGTACCTCTGTGGTGAGTGAGGGAGGGAGGTGCCTCTCTCGTGTGTGAGTGGGATACGGAGTGCTTTTGTGGTGTGTGAGGGAGGTGCCTCTACGACAGTGTGCGAGGGTGGCACCTCCATGGTGTGTGAGGGAGGGAGGTACCGCCACGATGTGTGAGGGAGGTACTTCCATGCCGGGGTAGAAAGAGAAGATAATACAAATAATGACAGATAGCTAGCCAGATAGGCGCGGCAGTCGGCCCACAGTCAACCCAACTTTTCGTCCTTCCTTCAGATTAGTCGATAAAACGGGTACCTAGCTTAGGTGCCCACGCTCCTGCTGCGTGTCGTGGAATGCGAGTAAGAGGGGAGGGAGCAGGAGAAATGCTCCCATCCTGTGTTACTGTCCAAATGAAGGGACAGAGGAAAGAGCCAAAGGAGGATATTTTCTGCTCAGAGACTCAAATATCTATTTTGGACACTACCACGCTCATGCGGGAAAGGCAAATGGATGCGAAGGAAAGATAAGATAAGATAAGATAAGATAGAGCGAGTATTTAGAAGGACTGTTGAATGTGTTTGATGACAGGGTTGCAGATGTTGGGTGTTTGGTTTGGGGAGATGTGCGTGATGCGAGCGTCATTGATGAAGAGAGAGGAGGTGGTGAAAGCCTTGCGTAAGATAAAATACGTATATGCGATAGCTATAATATGGGCATTCAGCCATCCGTGCCGTGTCAAACTACCATGAAGGAGAACTGCTTAAATTGACTGGATGGATAGATGAATAGCGTCGTGGAAATGATCCATGGTTAGTACTTTGCCTCCTCCAGCTGGATGCATCGCTACGCTGACCCACACTAACGTGCTGTTACGAAATACCATTCTCTTCATCCTTCTATTCGTCACCACCCACCACCCACCTTTGACTCCCTCCCTAACCCCTTCCCCTCCACCTGGGGGAGGGTAATGACAAGGACCTCTGCAACACACACACACACTAATTAGCAAGTGGTGGTGGTGGAGGGGTGGGGGTGTTGCTACTGGCGCCTCGGGCTTGTGTTTCACGAAAACTTGCTAATGAGCTTCTCTAAACAGAGCCAATATCAGAGGTGATTAATTCGTGATTATGGCCTCCACCAGATTTAACTCCCGATGGCCAGGATGATGGAGGCCTTGCTTGCTCATGATATAGAAAGTGGGAATGATTTACCCTATAAGGGAGGATGACTGAGAACTGTCTGGTGTGGTGTTTCTCTCTCTCTCTCTCTCTCTCTCTCTCTCTCTCTCTCTCTCTCTCTCTCTCTCTCTCTCTCTCTCTCTCTCTCTCTCTCTTACAGATGGATAACCTAGGAATGTGTAAATGGGCTTTCTGATACCTGTCTCTCTCATTTACCTCTCAGTATTATCTCTCTCTCTCTCTCTCTCTCTCTCTCTCTCTCTCTCTCTCTCTCTCTCTCTCTCTCTCTCTCTCTCTCTCCTATACTCTGAAAGTAATCTGTTCATATACATGAAAATAACTTTCATAATCTTCAAGACTCGTGATCTGGTACATTGTAGAGTTGCTCTAGCAGATAGCTAAGTAGATAGATAGATAGACAAAGCATCATCTCTGCAGCGTCACCCAATTTCTTTCTGCTGAGCGAAGTTCCTCAGGGCAGCGTCCTATCACCAACACTATTCCTGTCTTGTGCAGCTGATATACCACCCGTCACCAGTTGGTGCTATGAGCGTGGACATCTCCTGGGCCTATGACACCACTCAGACAGTAGTAGTCTCGAACAACTCACTTCCACTACACACACACACACACACACACACACACACACACCCTTGTCTGGTGCAACCAGTGGCAAACAAACTGAAAAAGGGAGTGAAAGATTAGAAAATCAATAAGTTACTATGGTAGGACCAGGGGAGAGCAATACCCAGCGATGAAATGATAGAAGGTACCACGACAGCGCACAGGAAGAGCTGCAGAATCCTGGGTCATACTTTAACATGAAGGGTTATGGTAACAGATCATGTCAACAGGAGATCAGTGTAAGGGAAAGCGGGCTTGACCTGTCTGTATAGATTCTAACACCTTCCAGCGAACCAAAACTTTACACCTAGTCATGGCCATGATAGTACATATCCTAACATACTCACCCATACCAGTGTTCCTCGCCTCCAATTTACGCTTGCAGAAGTTACAGAGGATATTAGATAAGCCTCTACGATTCGTCACGAATGGAGAATGCCCCTAGATTGAAAACACCCTTAAAAGAGCGCGAACGATTAGAGATTAAAACAGTCGGTTTTCATACCCAAGAGAAGCAGCCGAGAAAGTATAGCAGAGACTTGAAGGACAACGATGATACACACTACAGACGAGTCTGAGATCTGGACCTCAGTACAAACGTGGAACATCCTTGGTTCCCTCGAAGCCTCAGAACGTGAACTCAGGGAGGCTCCGGTCATCTATCGATGTACACAAGGAACAACAGTGTTTACCTTAGTGATTCACCTTCAGATAACCAAAGATACAACACGAATACACACACACACACACACACACAACACACACACACACACACACATACACACACACACACACACACAGAGTCTGACGAGGGCATATAACTAAGGCACCAAAAGAAAAAAAAAAAACAAGCTTCCAGGTAATCACCCACGTGCACTAAAAGGCTTACCCCATACACACCTGTTCACACCTCAGTCTTCTCCTTCCATTTCGTACCATCCCTTCCCCCTGTCCCACCTCTTCTTCCTCTCCTCCAACCATCCCACTCCAAGAAAAAAAAATATAGAAGGAGTGAGAGTAATCTGGGTGGCAGGTAGCGTGGTTTCTCCCCAGTATGAGGTCGCGTCCGGCCTATTGTCCTGGTGTTATTATCCGACGTGGGTGCCACGGTCCTCTCTCCTCCCGCCTCCCCTCGTCCTCCTCCCCGCTCACCAACTGGGTGCCATGGTCCTCCCTCTCCTCTCCCTCCTCCCACAACCAGCTGGGGGTTCCACAGGCCTTCCCCTTCCCCACCACCAACCAGGTGCCACGGAACCTCAACACCTGGGAGGCTAGGTCCCCACCACAACCTGGGTGCCTTCGTCCCCATCACATGGGTGCTCCACCACCACCAACACCATGGTTGTCACTCCAACCCTCTGGGTGCCACGGGACGTTCTCCCCCATCTGGGAGATGCCATAACGCCCCATCCCCTTCACCTGGGAAGTACCCAAGTATCCTCCCCTTCCCTCCCATCATGGGGCGGGGGCACTTTTGTATGCCCCCTTCCCCCCTTACTCAGGAGAAGCCAAAACGCCACAACCATGTGCCTCTCCCTCATCCATAAGTAACAACGGAACCGCTTCCATCCTCCTGCACCTGACCCTAATCCTCAACACGGCCATGTTCTCAGCCCTGACCCGGAGGTCTGTACTTTTCCCCCCCCCTGAGCCTAAGCCCTCAGCACAGCCTCCGCACCCAGACACACAACACCACAACACACACACACACACACACAACACCACAACACACACACACACACACACACACACACACATACAGGTGTTCTCGTGGTGCCATACGGCGCCATCTGTGTAGAGATAATCTTATCACTAGGTTGTGGCCAGACCTGAAATCCTTTTTTTCCTATTATTCATCATCACTCCAGACAGACAGAACACAAGGCCATGTTTTGAAGGACTTCTTGCGCAGGATTTTTGTTACTATATGCAGTCATCAGTGGGCATCCTCCTCGGGCATAGTAAAATTCATTTGGATTCTCCTTGTATTTCGTCTTCGGCGTTCCTTATGTCTTTCGTCCATTCCGTCCTGTTTGATCGTCTCCCTCCCCATTAATCTTGGTTAGACCGTCCTCCTCATCATCTCCCTTCCCATCTATGTGAGGTAGATCATCTGCGGTTAAAGGACAGTTTTGAATACTGACTGTAAATGCTCGTGAACATGAAAATCGCGAGAGGAAGAAGCAGAGTTTAGTGTGGCATATTTTTGAATGATATTTCGCATCACACTTGACTGGATGGTCAGGGAAGACGACATCATAGTCTGTGGAAACGATATGACGGGAAACCTTTAGTAAGACACTCCGAGCAGAATAGGAAACATTACCTACCACTGTATTGCAAATGGTCATTTTCCACAGCTTATGGCAAACCGGAGGACTGACTGTTCGTTGTCTTAGAAGATATTTTACACAAAAACAAACTAAAACAGTAAGAACAACAACTAACATGACTGGGTAAGTTATAAGGGATTGTGAGGAAAATCTAAAGGAACTTATTGGTCAAAGAAAACGTCAGAATGAAGCATGTAGTGCTCAAAACAGCGAAAGAAATCTTAAAGAATATTATAGTCATGTTAGATACAAGGGAGTCAATACTTAGAGTTGGATGCTCGTTTGATTATGGAAAACAGTGACGTGGTTCAAGCCAGTGAGGCCATAGCAAGAATCTTAAATGATCTTTATCTATATCTGTATTCACCCCTGAAGACACAGCTAATGTCTCAGAACTAGTCCCACGGCTAAGAGAGGGAGACGAATTTACATCATCCTGACACTCACATTCAAGGTGAACTTTCAGCATTGATAAGACATGATGATACGGTAAGCCTCACTGACACGTTCTAAACCCACAACAATGAAAGAAGCTGAGGTGGTTCATCCACCTCATTCTTCTACTAAGTAACCCTCTCGCTACAGAGAAAGTACCAGAGGATCGGAAGATTGCCAGCGGAACTCAGATATCGAAAGAAAAAAGAGAATCTAATCTTCTTACCTGACGATTGTATCGTCTAATCAGCTCATCATCCGTCGATGAGCAGATCATAGGCAGAGAAGATCATGATCTCATGAATGATTCACGTCTGACAAATCTACTTGTGTGTCTATTTTTTTTTTTCTTTTTTTGACGATAATCAACCCGTGCCACGAAGACAGGTGCGTGGTGTCTTTCTGTTCTGATCCTGAGAAGGCAACGGATGAAGTCTCGCGTGAAAATGATACAAGCAGAAGTTGTCACATGGTATAGATTCCTTTGGTATAGATGATGAGGCTGGACTTGAAGTTGTCACATGGTATAGATTCCTTTGGTATAGATGATGAGGCTGGACTTGAAGTTGTCACATGGTATAGATTCCCTTGGTATAGATGATGAGGCTGGACTTGAAGTTGTCACATGGTATAGATTCCCTTGGTATAGATAATGAGGCTGGACTTGAAGTTGTCACATGATATAGATTCCCTTGGTATAGATGATGAGGCTGGACTTGAAGTTGTCACATGGTATAGATTCCCTTGGTATAGATAATGAGGCTGGACTTGAAGTTGTCACATGGTATAGATTCCTTTGGTATAGATGATGAGGCTGGACTTGAAGTTGTCACATGGTATAGATTCCTTTGGTATAGATGATGAGGCTGGACTTGAAGTTGTCACATGGTATAGATTCCCTTGGTATAGATGATGAGGCTGGACTTGAAGTTGTCACATGGTATAGATTCCTTTGGTATAGATGATGAGGCTGGACTTGAAGTTGTCACATGGTATAGATTCCCTTGGTATAGATGATGAGGCTGGACTTGAAGTTGTCACATGGTATAGATTCCCTTGGTATAGATAATGAGGCTGGACTTGAAGTTGTCACATGGTATAGATTCCCTTGGTATAGATGATGAGGCTGGACTTGAAGTTGTCACATGGTATAGATTCCCTTGGTATAGATAATGAGGCTGGACTTGAAGTTGTCACATGGTATAGATTCCCTTGGTATAGATGATGAGGCTGGACTTGAAGTTGTCACATGGTATAGATTCCTTTGGTATAGATGATGAGGCTGGACTTGAAGTTGTCACATGGTATAGATTCCCTTGGTATAGATAATGAGGCTGGACTTGAAGTTGTCACATGGTATAGATTCCTTTGGTATAGATGATGAGGCTGGACTTGAAGTTGTCACATGGTATAGATTCCCTTGGTATAGATAATGAGGCTGGACTTGAAGTTGTCACATGGTATAGATTCCTTTGGTATAGATGATGAAGCTGGACTTGAAGTTGTCACATGGTATAGATTCCCTTGGTATAGATAATGAGGCTGGACTTGAAGTTGTCACATGGTATAGATTCACTTGGTATAGATGATGAGGCTGGACTTGAAGTTGTCACATGGTATAGATTCCCTTGGTATAGATGATGAGGCTGGACTTGAAGTTGTCACATGGTATAGATTCCCTTGGTATAGATGATGAGGCTGGACTTGAAGTTGTCACATGGTATAGATTCCCTTGGTATAGATGATGAGGCTGGACTTGAAGTTGTCACATGGTATAGATTCCCTTGGTATAGATGATGAGGCTGGACTTGAAGTTGTCACATGGTATAGATTCCCTTGGTATAGATGATGAGGCTGGACTTGAAGTTGTCACATGGTATAGATTCCCTTGGTATAGATGATGAGGCTGGACTTGAAGTTGTCACATGGTATAGATTCACTTGGTATAGATGATGAGGCTGGACTTGGATGGTTGGAATACTGGTTGACTGGCCGTCCACAATGAGTGGTGATTGATGCCCAAGATTCAATAAAGTTTGAGGTAATGAGTGTTAGCGAGGTAGCGTTAAGAACAGAGGACTGAGCCTTGGAGGGAATATCCTCACTTGGCCCTCTTCTCTGTTCCTTCTTTAGGGGAAATAAAAAAAAACGAGAGGGGAGGATTTCCAATCCCCCGCTCCCTACCCTTTTAGTCGCCTTCTACGACACGCAGGGAATACGTGGGAAGTATTTTCTCTCTCTTATCCCCAGGGATTATATATATATATATATATATATATATATATATATATATATATATATATATATATATATATATATATATATATATATATACATAAAACATAATGCCTTCCGACAGCAAGGATTCGAACCTAGGACCCTGGGTTCGAATCTTTGGTCTTGGAGGGCATTATGTGTTCTATGATAAGTGTGCGTTCATATGCACTATACTTATGTATATATATACATATATATATTTATATATATATATATATATATATATATATATATATATATATATATATATATACATATATATATTTATATATATCCCCATCCTAAGCCAGGGACACATATCATCCACCACCTCCAAGGGAAGCAGAAACAGCGGGTTAAACTGTTGCTTTCTAGTATATTCTCTTACACACAGACTCCAAGATTTACTGACACTCAGGTCAGGTCAGGTCAGGTCAGTCCAGGTCAGGTCAGGTCATTCTAAGCCGGGGGACAAGATCGTTTGACCTTTGGCGGTCATCTCCCCCTCCTCCGCCGTGTTTTTCTCCCAGTGTAATGTAAGTGCTGATGTGGTGGCTCGGTGTGTTGTGATTACTCGTCCTGTCGATAAAAATGAGCCAGTTCATTGCCGTGAAAGGTGACATGGCGGCCGCTGACGTAGGAGGCACCCGAGCAGCGCTAGCGATGTTGCTTGTGAAGATGTTATATATCGCCGCCCGCCAGAAATCATTTATCGCCGCACGCCAGGAATCATTATCGCCCCCAGGAATCATTATCGCCCGCCAGGAATCATTATCGCCCGACAGGAATCATTATCGCCCGCCAGGAATCATTATCGCCCGCCAGGAATCATTATCGCCCGCCAGGAATCATTATCGCCCGACAGGAATCATTTATCGCCCGACAGGAATCATTATCGCCCGCCAGGAATCATTATCGCCGCTAGGAATCATTATCGCCCGCCAGGAATCATGATCGCCCGCCAGGAATCATTATCGCCCGCCAGGAATCATTTATCGCCCGCCAGGAATCATTATCGCCCGCCAGGAATCATTATCGCCCGCCAGGAATCATTATCGCCCGCCAGGAATCATTATCGCCCGCCAGGAATCATTATCGCCCCCAGGAATCGTTATCGCCGCGATAGATAGATAGATACATCGCCCCACAGACATGCAAACAGAGATAGACGTAAATCGTGAATGGTTATTTTTCTCTAACTGGACGAAGGCTCCGGTGGTGAACGGGCGGAGAAGGAGGAAGAAGCATTGATCCAAAAGGACCTGGTGAGGCTGTGGACATGCCTGCTGTAGCTAGCAAGATAAAGAAATAGAGACAACCGTGGTCGATAGATACAGATGAGACGGAATGGGGAGAGAGAGAGAGAGAGAGAGAGAGAGAGAGAGAGAGAGAGAGAGAGAGAGAGAGAGAGGGAGAGAGAGACCTAGGACGTGTACTTAGTCTGGCTAGGAAACTTGCAGACGAGGAGGGTGTTCAGTGAGAGGCGATAGGCCGAGAGAAGAGAGGTAGATAGATAGATAGATAGATAGATAGATAGATAGAGAGAGAGAGAGAGAGAGAGAGAGAGAGAGAGAGAGAGAGAGAGAGAGAGAGAGAGAGAGAGAGAGAGAGAGAGAGAGAGAGAGAGGCTGCGACAGGAATGTGAGGGACAACGTGGCTGGTATCGCCCATCACCAGCGTCGACCCGACAGACATAATCGTCCCGCTCCCTCTCCTCTCCTCCTTCCCTCACACACACACACACACACACACACACTCTCTCTCTCTCTCTCTCTCTCTCTCTCTCTCTCTCTCTCTCTCTCAGGGACGTCCTGTTGCCACACACACACACTCCCAGGGACGTCTTGTTGCCTCACTCACCTG
Source organism: Panulirus ornatus (assembly GCF_036320965.1). Classification (NCBI taxonomy): domain Eukaryota; kingdom Metazoa; phylum Arthropoda; class Malacostraca; order Decapoda; family Palinuridae; genus Panulirus; species Panulirus ornatus. The sequence continues at coordinate 10,888,693 of NC_092226.1, read as the reverse complement.
CAGGCTCTCCAGACGTGAACTGAATTACCTCACCGTCATCGTCCCTGGACCTCGCAAGCAGCCACTGGGGAAGTCAGGTTAGGACGTCCAGGAAGTTGACGTAAATATAAGGCGAATATGGAAGACCCTCAGAAGGGGACTTCAAAGGGGGAAGTTTATTATTTAAGGCTAGGAGACAGCGAGAGAAGTCAAGTGAGGTCAATTTATAGTCTGGGGAGATGAAGATAATGTTATATAAGGTAGAGGGGACCCGTAGGGGTGGGTTTTAATAGGATTTGTGATTGATAATGACAGCAGGGGTCAGTGGTAAGGCCACACACACAACTGCTGCATGTCAAGTGTCACGTCCAGAGCAATTTATATATATATATATATATATATATATATATATATATATATATATATATATATATATATATATATATATATATATATATATATGTACTTTTCTTTTCTTTCATACTATTCGCCATTTCCCGCGTTAGGGGAGGTAGCGTTAAGAACAGAGGACTGGGCCTTTGAGGAAATATCCTCACCTGGCCCCCTTCTCTCTTCCTTCTTTTGGAAAATTAAAAGAACGAGAGGGGAGGATTTCCAGCCACCCGCTCCATCCCTTTTTAGTCGTCTTCTACGACACGCATGGAATACGTGGGAAGTATTCTTTCTCCCCTATCCCCAGGGGTATAGGCATGTGTACGTGTAGGAAGAGAGGAAAGTGATTGGTTCTCAGTGAATGTAGGTTTGCGGCAGGGGTGTGTGATGTCTCCATGGTTGTTTAATTTGTTTATGGATGGGGTTGTAAGGGAGGTAAATGCAAGAGTCCTGGAAAGAGGGGCAAGTATGAAGTCTGTTGGGGATGAGAGAGCTTGGGAAGTGAGTCAGTTGTTGTTCGCTGATGATACAGCGCTGGTGGCTGATTCATGTGAGAAACTGCAGAAGCTGGTGACTGAGTTTGGTAAAGTGTGTGGAAGAAGAAAGTTGAGAGTAAATGTGAATAAGAGCAAGGTTATTAGGTACAGTAGGGGTGAGGGTCAAGTCAATTGGGAGGTGAGTTTGAATGGAGAAAAACTGGAGGAAGTGAAGTGTTTTAGATATCTGGGAGTGGATCTGTCAGCGGATGGAACCATGGAAGCGGAAGTGGATCATAGGGTGGGGGAGGGGGCGAAAATTTTGGGAGCCTTGAAAAATGTGTGGAAGTCGAGAACATTATCTCGGAAAGCAAAAATGGGTATGTTTGAGGGAATAGTGGTTCCAACAATGTTGTATGGTTGCGAGGCGTGGGCTATGGATAGAGATGTGCGCAGGAGGATGGATGTGCTGGAAATGAGATGTTTGAGGACAATGTGTGGTGTGAGGTGGTTTGATCGAGTAAGTAACGTAAGGGTAAGAGAGATGTGTGGAAATAAAAAGAGCGTGGTTGAGAGAGCAGAAGAGGGTGTTTTGAAATGGTTTGGGCACATGGAGAGAATGAGTGAGGAGAGATTGACCAAGAGGATATATGTGTCGGAGGTGGAGGGAACGAGGAGAAGAGGGAGACCAAATTGGAGGTGGAAAGATGGAGTGAAAAAGATTTTGTGTGATCGGAGCCTGAACATGCAGGAGGGTGAAAGGAGGGCAAGAAATGGAGTGAATTGGAGTCATGTGGTATACAGGGGTTGACGTGCTGTCAGTGGATTGAAGCAAGGCATGTGAAGCGTCTGGGGTAAACCATGGAAAGCTGTGTAGGTATGTATATTTGCGTGTGTGGACGTGTGTATGTACATGTGTATGGGGGGGGGGGGTGGGGCCATTTCTTTCGTCTGTTTCCTTGCGCTACCTCGCAAACACGGGAGACAGCGACAAAGTATAGAAAAAAAAAAAAAAAAAAAAAAAAAATATATATATATATATATATATATATATATATATATATATATATATATATATATATATATATATATATATATATATATATATATATATATATATATCCCCCTGAGAATAGGGTGGAAAGAATACTGTCCATTTATCACTTATATAGAGAACTCTACTGCAACAAACATCTGACATCGCATCAGATTATCACACCAAACACTTTGGCCCAGTTGCCGTCTGAGCACTTACAGTGATCTTCAACAAATTCGTCAACGCCTGGAAACCCACCAACATAACACTAGCCATAGAATCCTCCAAGCCTTCCAAACTTTCCCCTTGTACCGCCATATATTACTTGACAAACACATCCACAACAGAATCAACCAAATGACCTACAGTCACGACCACAAAATGGCTCTAGACCCAACCAGTCCACCAGAAACATCTCAACCACTCCACCACGAACACCTCAACCACTCCACCACGAACCCCTCAACCACTCCACTACGAACCGATACAAAGACTTTAAACAAAACACTGTAGATGGTTTCAGCCATCTATACCCCCAGCTCCAGAATTGAGGAAGCTAACTCTCAGAGAAAGATTAGACGGAGAGAGAGGTGAGTAGGGAGTGACTTGATCACAAACTTTGAGTATGTGAACGAGTCTGACGATGTTGACAGTGGTAAAGTCGTCGGTATATGCCGGTATTGTGGGAAATGAGACCGTAACAAGAAATGAAGGACGATGCTTGTTGGAAGAGATGGGGTCGAATACTATTGCAGTATAAGAGATAGTGTCGAATACTATTGCAGTATAAGAGATGGGGTAGACTACTATTGTAATATAAGAGATGGGGTAGAATACTATTGTGATATAAGATTAGCGGGTGAGTGGATGAAGCCATATAATGATATCATAAATGGTGATAACATTTGAAATTTATACAACCTGTATGACGGTAGATAATTTTCAAAAGATGTGGGCCCACGAGTGTAATACTTCTTCCTCGTAACTTAAAGAGAAAGAAAAGATTATTACGACTAGGTTGCTACAGAACAGGTAATTACACATATACAAACAGACACAGTGAAGTAGACATACACATATGCAGACAGACAGACAGACAGACAGACACATACACATGCACGAACAGACACAGAGACACACGCTCTCTCTCTCTCTCTCTCTCTCTCTCTCTCTCTCTCTCTCTCTCTCTCTCTCTCTCTCTCTCTCTCTCTCTCTCTCTCTCTCTCTCTCTCACACACACACACGCACACACACACAGAAACAATTGCACGGGCCACATAACATATATCAACAAAGCGCAATGTTATTTCCAGAGTTATCCATTAAAAAGTGTCAGAAAATCCATCATATTTTGTTCATATTACAAAATTACAAATAGAATAATCGAAAAAATACAGAATTTACGCTAACACGTAATCAAGCTTTCCATTAGGATAACTAGATCAGTCAAGCTTTGTGATGTAGGGAGCTTAAGCTGCGCTGCCTCATGGTAAAGCATAAGCTCCGTCGAATGATGCGGTCAAGTTTGAGCTGCATCCTGTGTCATGCTGAAGTTTAAGTTGCACTGTGTTTCGGGCTGAAGCTTTACCTGCGTTATATGTCATGCTGAAGCTTTACCTGTGTCGTCTGTTGTGCTGAAGCTTAAGCTGTGTCATGTGTTGTGCTGAAGCTTAAGCTGTGTCGTATGTTGAGCTGAAGCTTAAGTTGTGTCGTGTGTTGTGCTGAAGCTGAAGCTGTGTCGTGTGTTGTGCTTGAGCTTGATCCTCGTCGTGGGTCGTGCTGAAGCTTCAGCTGCATCCTGTGTCGTCCTGAATCTTGACAGCGTCTTGTGCTGAAATGGTTTGGACATATGGAGAGAATGAGCGAGGAGAGGTTGGAAATGAGGATGTACTGTGTATGTCAGAAGTGGAGGGGACAAGAAGAAGGGGGGAGACCAAACTGGAGATGGAGGGATCAACTGAAAAAGATTCTGGGTGATCAGGGCCTGAACATGCAAGAGGGTGAAAGGCGTGCATGGGATAGAGTGATTTAGAGCGATGTGGTATATACTGGGGTTGACGTGCTCTCATTAGACTGAGCCAGGGCATGTGAAGCGTCTGGGATAAGCCATGGTAAGGTCTTTGACCCTGGTTGTGTATAGGCAGCTGTAGTTTCGGTGCATTACACATGACAGCTGGAGAATGGATTTAAGCGAATGAGGTCTTCCTTCCATTCCTTCCATTCCTGGTGCTACCTAGCTAACGCGGGAAATGTCGAACAAGTATGAAATATCACGACAAAAGGAGAAGTAAAATGGAACGCTGCTGTGCTCTGTGGCCACGAAATATACAAGATGAGATTCGTATCATGGAGAGAGTTCCGTCACACTCCTTGGGTAAGACAGAGGAAGTTGAAATACACGAAATAACGTGAGAGGCTGAGGGACCTGGAACCCTTTGCCGTAGGAAAGGGCAAGAGTCCGGTATATGGTAACGTATACGTGGTAACAGGTGGCAGGAATCAGGGAAAACATCCTGGGATTTGAAACTTAACCAAGTGGAAGGAAGATACATAGTGTTGACATCAGCAAAATGATCGTGGAAGAGATTAAGAAAGTAAGAGACATAAATATGCGAGAACCCGACAAGGGAGATGGAGAGAGATGTTTGTATTCTATCCCGCGAGACTGGAAGTTTGAATGCAGTAATCAACGAGACTCTCTAAAGAAGTTTGAGCAAATGGCATAGAATAGTGTCAGGTGGAGTCGAGCTGGAGAGCGAAGCGGTGTGTGTCGCAGCTGGAAGAAAATAAAACCTTGTGATCAAAGCCAAGTTCGGTAACGAGGAACTGATGGACGATAACCTCTGACCTGACTCGTAAGGATGAGTTCAGAGATCAGTGGCGTCCAGGTTATACTGTAGGTGTGGTGGTAGTGGTGTTTGACGGTGGAGTGAAGATGATACTCACCGCCCTATACCTGAGACAACAGCTCACCGTAGGTCGTGGTATGTAGGTTAGGTTAGGTGAGGTACTCTCCATCACTCCCTCCCTCCCTTCCTGTCCTCTCACCTTCCTTTCCTCACCGTGCTCTCTCTCTCTCTCTCTCTCTCTCTCTCTCTCTCTCTCTCTCTCTCTCTCTCTCTCTCTCTCTCTCTCTCTCTCTCTCTCTCTCTCTCTCTCTCTGCCCCGTCCTGGTGGCCACTTCCGGCACTCATCACGTGGTTAACAACAGACCCAGACCCTGAATGGCCGTCTTTTGAGCGTCTCTTAATGGACGTGGCTGGTGGTGTGGTGAGGGCGAGGGGGGTCGGGGCCCGACGCCTGTGGCTCCACCTATTGTTTCTCTTGGCGAACCTTACTGCTGCTGCTGCTGCTGCTGGTGTGTTGACAGTCCCTTGCTGCTCCTGCTGTTGCTGCTTGCTAACGTCGTCCTCGAGACCTTGCAGCTTCGTCATGATCTTTCGGACGTAATTATCTGCATGAGGACTGATTACGTAGCTTTGTCTGGATTACGACGCCTTGGGTTTGTGTTGCTTGTTGACTTGCTTATTTAGTTCTTTGGGGTTAATGGAAGGTGACGGTAGCGTCCAGTGTACGTCATGGGAGGGAGTCGTGGCATCCAGGGGAAGGGGCAATACTCTTGGATCATTGAACCTCTGGTGTATAGAGGAGACACCTAATGAGGATCTCGGTGTCCAGGGAAGGAGGGATACTCCTGGATCATGGAAGATCCCTGGTGCAAGGAAGAGGCATCTGGTGGAGGGGTCGTCCACCAACTTCTACTGGGACTGTCGTAAGAGACGAGTCAGATATGATATGGTGAGCCTTCCCACATGGCGTCTCGAGGGAGTTCGTGTCATGACTCAAAGGGAACAATGAGTAGTTAGAGGCAAGTGTAGACAGAAAAATCCGTTACTGTCTTGCTGATGGATATAGGACCCTGTATGTAGTAGTAGCTGTAACGGCAGTAGAAGCAGTAGTGATAGTTGTAAGGAAAGTAGAAGTAGTGGTACTTACAGCAGCAATAATAGTGGCAGTCGTGTTACCCCCCCCACTCTCTCTCTCTCTCTCTCTCTCTCTCTCTCTCTCTCTCTCTCTCTCTCTCTCTCTCTCTCTCTCTCTCTCTCTCTCTCTCTCTCTCTCTCCAACCCACGCATTGCATGACTAATTACAACTAGTTATGTTTACAAAGTTAATTTAGACGTCATATATTAACACCTTGTGCACTAACTCTCTGCTTCTCGTTTGTTTTTTTCGTTCCTCCAACTCGTCTTCTCTTCTCGTGTGACGGACATACATAACGAAGAATAACTATGATAAATGAATAGATATACTTTAGCTTCAGTTATCGCTCCCCTCCGGTGGACCAACTCGTGGCACAACTCTGAGTTTCCCCTCCTCCTCGGGTTCAAGGTACTTGTTGTGTGTGTTGGGGGGGAGGATCAGGCTGAGCATCGAGGTCAAGCGTGGATTCATATTCTAGTTTTCAGAGCGTTGCTCCAGGATCTGTTCCTGGCTGGCTGGCTGAAGGGAGGGAGGGAGCCTCTTGGTTGATCGCCCTCGACGATGTGATCAGGTGTGTGTTTCTTGCACTAACTGTCGTTCCCAGCCTAGCTCTTGATTGGCTGGTTTCCCAATATCGGCAAAGCCAAATGGTACTTAATTAAGGAATGTTTGTTAGCGTAATGTCTCTCGAGGTTCGTACAATTAACAGTGGAGATTATTTTTTTGAAGGTCGTCACCGTTTCTTTGGCGCGACACTGAGCGGAATACCCATAGATTGTCTTATGACCTTTAATCGTAATCCTGGACGTTGAATGGTTATAAGTAATCCTGGAGGCTGAATGGTTAAAAGTAATCCTGGTTGAAAGAAATCCTAGACGGTGAATGGTTAAAAAATCCTGGACGCTGAATGGTTACAGGTAATCTTGGACGCTGAATGGTTAAAAGTAATCCTGGACGCTGAATGGTTAAATGTAATCCTGGAGGCTGAATGGTTAAAAGCAATCCTGGAGGCTGAATGGTCAATGTGATCTTGGAGGCTGAATGGTTAAAAGTAATCCTTGACGCTCACTGGTTAAAAGTAATCCTTGACGCTGAATGGTTAAAAGTAATCCTGGACGCTGAATGGTTAGAAGTAATCCTGGACGGTGAATGGTTAAATGTAATCCTGGCATTAAGGTCCTCATGTCAGACGGCAGCGCGGGACGAGGCCCGGGAGGGTGTGTTGTGCGAGTTTTAACCAGAGAGAACCTCCTCCTTGCTGGACCACTCATGAATACAGTCATGAGGAACTGTTGATTCGTTTAAATGACAAGAGATACACAAACCTCAACCTTTTCCCTCAAGTACCTGACTTACAACAGCTTTTTCATCAGTGCTCTTCATCTTGGAATGTACATTGAGTTCTGTGTGGTTCCATGTGGCAGGAGGTGTTGAGGGCAGAGGGTAGGTGTTTGGTATCTAGGTCACCTTAATGTGACGACGGAGGATGAATATGAGAGTAGATATCTGAGCGATTATAAACTCCGTCCATCTTCACATAGTTTGTCTGTGTTGAAGGTAGACGTAACGGTAGAGCGACTGAACGTTTCTCATGGTTTATTGGTGGGTCTGTCTGTCTGTTCCTTGGGGGGGTGGTCTGTCTCACCCGTTCTATTGACGGACTGTTACTCTCAAGTGCACCAGCAGGTGGCTGCAGGTCACCCACTCACAGGTCACCAGCAGTAGCAGCAGCCCCGTTAGGAATCAGCTAGTCAGTCAGTGGGGCAGCTCCGTCTAACATTACTTGCTCCTCTGCTCCTGCCTCCTGCAATCCTAGTTTTCTCTTACCCTGGGCATGTTGTGTGTGTGTGTGTGTGTGTGTGTGTGTGTGTGTGTGTGTGTGTGTGAGGGAGGGATGATGATGATGATGATGGTGTGTGTGCAGTAGACCCGTGGCAACCTCTCAGGAGACGTTGTTGTGGTCGATGGGGGAGAAAAATTTTTCCTCACCCTCCTCTCGCGTGAAGGGGGGGAGCAAAAACGGCCGGCGGTGTGGCCGCCTCCTGAACATAATTACGAGAATAAATTGATGGGATCCACGTCAAGCGAGGGTGCGTCAGTGTCGTCCCTCACATAGGCCTCGTGTCAAATGGCCTCAGCAGTTTTTTTTTGCGACGCGCCGAAGATTTGAGTGTGGACGGACGGACGGTCAGTGGGTGGGTGGGGGAGTCGCAGACATCCGTGTGGTGTCGCTGGTCAGGTCACCTGAGCCAGGCGGGCTGAGCGGCACACAGGGAGGGACTGGTGTAGTAACCCGTCCTTCCCTCACAGTTACACAGATGACGTGACGATCGACGTATGGTGGTGGTGGGCAGTGTCATCTCTGAGGGTGATAGGCATATGCAAGTAAAGGCTGCTCAATACGAGGGGAATGGATGAAGGCAGCATGTATGGATATGTACTTGTGTATGTATGTGTCTGTGTAGGTATTTGTATGTATACGTTGAAATGTATATGTATGTATATGTGCGTGTGTGGGCGTTTATGTATAGACATATGTAAGTGGGTGGGTTGGGTAATTCCTCGTCTGTTCCCTTGCGTTACCTCGCTAACGCGGGAGACGACAGTTAAGTATAATAATAAAATAAAATGGTATATATATATATATATATATATATATATATATATATATATATATATATATATATATATATATATATGTATATATATATATATATATATATATATATATATATATATATATATATATATATATATATATATATATATATATATATATATATGTATATATATATATATATATATATATATATATATATATATATATATATATATATATATATATATATATATATATATATATATGTGTGTGTGTGTGTGTGTGTGTGTGTGTGTTTACTGGTGCTACGTTTTCTAGGTAGTGACCTGATTACCAGATACTAATCATTAATGGAAAAAAAAAAACAATAATATATATGTTCAATTTTTGAAACAGGAATATCATATTACCGATAAATTTGTGTGTGTGTTTTACAGTCATTATATACAAACGAATAATTCACCTGAAAAACAAGATTGTTGACCCACACGTATTACCGACTGATAAACACGTCATTAAGACTCGATATCATATATTTTTTTCAATCCGAATATCTTTTTTTATCTATATCTTTTATCTTGATGATGCACAGTAATACCTCTAGTTTACTGGGGTAATTACCAGACGATAACTAATGGTCGACAACAGATTTATTTTTATCCTCTACTGAGCGGCTGAAGTGATTATACAACTGTTGTGTTGTGTGATGGTTATGAGGACTTAACCTACTCTGTGCTTAGGAGAATGAAGGCTTTTGTTTCCACGTAGCACAACCCCATAAAGTATACAATAATGATGATAGACTCTAATGTTATCTCATTTCATCTTTTGTTTATATAGTGTGGATTCCAATCGTGTATTTGACCCGAGCTGGTGTAGTGATGATGAACAGATGAAAGAGGTGTCGAACAAGATCGGGAGGATTAGATTTCTCTTTCAAGCGACGGTATCAGGATACGATCGTGTTGGTACATATTAGTCATTATTATTAAGGGAAGACTGTTCCTCTTCAACCAGGAGAGCTTGGCCATCCATCCATCCACACACACACACACACACACACACACACACACACACACCTTATAAACATGTCAAGACGGTCTAGGGACGTATGATATGCACTTCGACTGTACGCCTGGGAAGGCGTACGGTCACCTCGGCCACACGGGGGTCATAAGACACAGCCACTAGTGTACTGGTGATCTGTGCTGTGCCCCACCTTCATCTCCAGGGGTGAAGGGAGGAGTAACATGGACTTGGAACTCTCGTGGCACCGATGACGTGACATATACACCGGAAAGAAAAAAACGAATATTTTAGGATCAAAGTTGGATTAAAGATGACAGAAGAGGCCACGTCCTGTCAATTGCTTTGGGATATGTCGAGGGTCACAACGAAAGTTTAACCAACTGCCCCTGAGACAGAAAGTCCAGAGTTGAGTCGCTTGGTGGAGGTGAACGCCAGTAGACCCATCACTGCCAAGTCCATTCTGGGGATCAGCGAGGAAGGGAATGGGACTCTGAACGCTTTGAGATTGTGAGAGTTAAGGAGAGTCTCGAATGCTCTGGTGAGAGTTAAGGAGAGTCTCGAATGCTCTGGTGAGAGTTAAGGAGAGTCTCGAATGCTCTGGTGAGAGTTAAGGAGAGACTCGAATGCTCTGGTGAGAGTTAAGGAGAGACTCGAATGCTCTGGTGAGAGTTAAGGAGAGTCTCGAATGCTCTGGTGAGAGTTAAGGAGAGTCTCGAATGTTCTGGTGAGAGTTAAGGAGAGTCTCGAATGTTCTGGTGAGAGTTAAGGAGAGACTCGAATGCTCTGGTGAGAGTTAAGGAGAGTCTCGAATGCTCTGGTGAGAGTTAAGGAGAGTCTCGAATGCTCTGGTGAGAGTTAAGGAGAGTCTCGAATGCTCTGGTGAGAGTTAAGGAGAGTCTCGAATGCTCTGGTGAGAGCAGAAGTGAGAGCAGTGGAGGGAAAGTTATTTAGAGCGGTCTGAGGGATCACGTTTCTTCGAGATGGGCTGCAGCAAGACCTACTTCCAAGAGGAAAGGAAGCGTCTGGTTTTTTTTTTTGTTTGACGTAGGTGAAGTACGCGATCAAGGACCGGAGCTGGCGCACGGGCACACTCCTGCAGGACTCGAGGAGTGTGCCATCTGGCCCATACGTCTTGTCCAGCTGGGAGAGGATCCTTGGGAGATCCTGTTCGAGGAGGGTGAAGGAGATGGCATAGGGTCAGTGGGAAGGATGGACGAGGGAGGGAGAGGAGGAAGGGGGAGGTGGAACACAGAAGGAGAATCATCCAACGTTGAATCAGAAAAATATAAAGTGCCAGACAAAGCGGCTTATATATATATATATATATATATATATATATATATATATATATATATATATATATATATATATATATATATATATATATATATATATTTATGGATCTGGAGAAGGCATATGATAGAGTTGATAGAGATGCTCTGTGGAAGGTATTAAGAATATTTGGTGTGGGAGGCAAGTTGTTAGAAGCAGTGAAAAGTTTTTATCGAGGATGTAAGGCATGTGTACGTGTAGGAAGAGAGGAAAGTGATTGGTTCTCAGTGAATGTAGGTTTGCGGCAGGGGTGTGTGATGTCTCCATGGTTGTTTAATTTGTTTATGGATGGGGTTGTTAGGGAGGTAAATGCAAGAGTCTTGGAAAGAGGGGCAAGTATGAAGTCTGTTGGGGATGAGAGAGCTTGGGAAGTGAGTCAGTTGTTGTTCGCTGATGATACAGCGCTGGTGGCGGATTCATGTGAGAAACTGCAGAAGCTGGTGACGGAGTTTGGTAAAGTGTGTGGAAGAAGAAAGTTAAGAGTAAATGTGAATAAGAGCAAGGTTATTAGGTACAGTAGGGCTGAGGGTCAAGTCAATTGGGAGGTGAGTTTGAATGGTGAAAAACTGGAGGAAGTGAAGTGTTTTAGATATCTGGGAGTGGATCTGTCAGCGGATGGAACCATGGAAGCGGAAGTGGATCATAGGGTGGGGGAGGGGGCGAAAATTTTGGGAGCCTTGAAAAATGTGTGGAAGTCGAGAACATTATCCCGGAAAGCAAAAATGGGTATGTTTGAAGGAATAGTAGTTCCAACAATGTTGTATGGTTGCGAGGCGTGGGCTATGGATAGAGTTGTGCGCAGGAGGATGGATGTGCTGGAAATGAGATGTTTGAGGACAATGTGTGGTGTGAGGTGGTTTGATCGAGTAAGTAACGTAAGGGTAAGAGAGAGGTGTGGAAATAAAAAGAGCGTGGTTGAGAGAGCAGAAGAGAGTGTTTTAAAATGGTTTGGGCACATGGAGAGAATGAGTGAGGAAAGATTGACCAAGAGGATATATGTGTCGGAGGTGGCGGGAACGAGGAGAAGAGGGAGACCAAATTGGAGGTGGAAAGATGGAGTGAAAAAGATTTTGTGTGATCGGGGCCTGAACATGCAGGAGGGTGAAAGGAGGGCAAGGAATAGAGTGAATTGGAGCGATGTGGTATACAGGGGTTGACGTGCTGTCAGTGGATTGAATCAAGGCATGTGAAGCGTCCGGGGTAAACCATGGAAAGCTGTGTAGGTATGTATATTTGTGTGTGTGGACGTGTGTATGTACATGTGTATGGGGGGGGTTGGGCCATTTCTTTCGTCTGTTTCCTTGCGCTACCTCGCAATACGCGGGAGACAGCGACAAAGTATAAAAAAAAAAAAAAAAAAAATATATATATATATATATATATATATATATATATATATATATATATATATATATATATATATATATATATATATATATATATATATTATCCCTGGGGATAGGGGTGAAAGAAAGCTTCCCACGTATTCCCTGCGTGTCGTAGAAGGCGACTAAAAGGGGAGTGGAGAGGGGGGGGGGGGGGCTGGAAATCCTCCCCTCTCGTTTTTTTTTGATTTTCCAAAAGAAGGAACAGAGAAGGGGGCCAAGTGAGGATATTTTCTCTAAGGCTCAGTCCTCTGTTCTCAACGCTACCTCGCTAACGCGGGAAACGTCGAATAGTATGAAATAAAAAGAAAAAAAAAAAAAAAATATATATATATATATATATATATATATATATATATATATATATATAAATATATATATATATATATATTATCCCTGGTGATAGGGGTGAAAGAATACTTCCCTCGTATTCCCTGCGTGTCGTAGAAGGCGACTAAAAGGGGAGGAAGCGGGTGGCTGGAAATCCTCCCCTCTCGTTTTTTTCAATTTCCCAAAAGAAGGAACAGAGAAGGGGGCCAGGTGAGGATATTCCCTCAAAGGCCTAGTCCTCTGTTCTTAACGCTACCTCTCTAACGCGGGAAATGGCGAATAGTACGAAAGAAAGAATATATATATATATATATATATATATATATATATATATATATATATATATATATATATATATATATATATATATATATATATATATATATATATAAATATATATATATATATATATATATATATATATATATATATATATATATATATATATATATATATATATATATATATATGACCATGATTAAGGCATGCAGTTGCTGGTGTCGTCTCAGCCACTACAAAACAAAGTTGAAAGAAGTCCCTCCGGTTGTTCCTACTTCGAAGCGGTTGACCAAACCAGGGAGAGACAACCAGAATATATTTTCCCTGTGTTAGTAATCCACATTTTTTCCCTCACCAACATGTTTACCTCCGGCCGCTAGAAACCACAGTCTGAGTTCACTGCATGATCATGATATGGTATGTGCAATCCATCGAACAACTCTCTCTCTCTCTCTCTCTCTCTCTCTCTCTCTCTCTCTCTCTCTCTCTCTCTCTCTCTCTCTCTCTCTCTCTCTCTCTCTCCACTGACTTTTTCTTCGTCATGTCTAACAAATTTGAGTCCACAGCTGGAGGGAGGGACAGACAGACAGACATCTAGTGAGTGAGTGGACCTGTGTATTGCCTCAGGTGGAGGCACAGGGAAGAAAGATGGCTAGAGAGAGAGAGAGAGAGAGAGAGAGAGAGAGAGAGAGAGAGAGAGAGAGAGCACAAGTAGTAATGATGGGGGATATCATTGTACTGCCCCGACCCCACATCGATTCCTCAAAACAAAAGGGGAAATCCTGGGCCGAGTAACGAGGCCGTGATCCTTCAAGCAGAAGTGTGTTGTGTGTGTGTGTGTGTGTGTGTGTGTGTGTGTGTGTGTGTGTGTGTGTGTGTGTATGTGTGTGTGTGTGTGTGTGTTCGTGCGTCCCCGCGACGTCCAGGTGGGCCAACCCTTGCGCACCTCTCATGCACTTACGCTGGACAAACACACACTCACGTTGAGCAAACGCACTCACACGATATAAAGGCACTCACGCTGTCTAAACGCACTTAAACTGGACGAACAGAAATTTACGTTGAAGAAACACAGGTGTGTGTGCGCCCGCCCGCACACACACACACACACACACACACAAACGGAAGAGAAAAGAGTGAGGGGTGACCTGATTACAATCTTTTAAGCCAGACTGATGACTTAGATAGTGAACAGTCCTTCGTAAGATGGAAGGATAGACGAACAAGAGAACATGGCATGAAATTAAGTTCGAAACTTGTTAGGAGAAAAAGAAGAGAAAAGCGGTACTTTTATAGTATAAAGAGTTTCGAATGACTGGAGTAAGATGACTTAGGGTATAGGAAACGGAGACAGTACGCAGAACTTTTCGACAGTAGGGTGGTAGAGAATCTTCAACAGATGTGGCCCCACGAACGTAAAACTTCCTCTCCGTACAGTATAGACAGGTAATCTCCCTGGGCTTCCATGGTGTAGTGGTTAGCGTGTTACTGACCATGAGTCACCATGGTCCAGCGCCCAGGGCCGGATCCGCGTGGGTTCGAATCCAGGGCGTGGCAGTCGGCCTAAACCCAACCCAGGTGTTCATCCTCCCTTTGGGACTGGTCAATAAGTGGGTACCTGACGTAGATTGGTGTGTTTGCTTGTCTGTGTGTGTGTGTGTGTGTGTGTGTGTGTGTGTGTTTACACATATAACAATAACGACTTGGTACATAATATACACAAGGTTAAGTGACGGGGCAACACGCGTGTCAAACTTTCTCCCCGTAACTCAAAAATAATAATCACGAGAAGTATTCACACACACACACACACACACACACACACACACACACACACACACACACACACTTTATGACAAGAAAAAATGCAACAAAGAAAAGGGATCAGTCAAATAAATATCAACGGAATAAGGAATTAAACACAGAGGCCAAGCAACGCGTCTGACTGTAAACACGTGAAAGAAACATGTACTCACCAAACCCCACAACAACAGAAAACGTACCCACGTGTAAATAAATACGTTAAAAAAAGGGACCATAATTAATTTTCTGTGTCTCTGCTCTAAATGAAATGCTGGTTAGCTTCCTCCGGGACCTTGACTGTCACATTTTCCTGACATAATATGACCGTGTACCATGCCAGCCAGCGGGGCACCCGTGTACCATGTCAGCCAGCGATGTACCCGTGTACCATGTCAGCCAGCGATGTACCCGTGTACCATGTCAGCCAGCGATGTACCCGTGTACCATGTCAGCCAGCGATGTACCCGTGTACCATGCCAGCCAGCGAGGCACCCGTGTACCATGTCAGCCAGCGATGTACCCGTGTACCATGTCAGCCAGCGATGTACCCGTGTACCATGCCAGCCAGCGAGGCACCCGAACCCGGTAGGACCTAGCAGGATTCATCCGAACCCACCAGGACCCAAGTGAACCCACTAGGATCTAGAAGGACCCAACCAGATATCTCCACCTGGACCCACTAGACCTCACCCAGACACGGCAGGATACCCGTTTGAAACTCACTTTACTCACACTTTAGACTCACCGGAACCCCCGAACGCACCAGGACCCACTGGCACCTACCGTGCCCCATCTGTATCCACCAGGGCCCACCAGGACCCAGCTGAACTCATCAGGACACATGATAAACCACCAGGACCCACCAGGACCCACCCGGACCCATCAGGACCCACCTGGAACTCGTCAGGAACTATCCAGACCCAGCTGGTCCGTCGTGACCCAAGAAGACCCTGTACAGGGATCCTGAACCTGTTGGAACCCATCAGGGCTTAGCAAGCCAACCAGGACTCACCAGGACCTACCAGGACTCACCAGGACCTACCAGGACTCACCAGGACCTACCAGGACTCACCAGGACCTACCAGGACTCACTAACACCTACCAGGACTCACCAGCACCTACTAGGACTCACCAGGACTCACCAGGACCTACCAGGACTCACCAGGACCTACCAGGACTCACCAATATCTACCAGGACTCACCAGGATCTACCAGGACTCACCTGGACCTATCAGGACTTACCAAGACCTACCAGGACTCACCAGGACCTACCAGGATTCACAGGGACATACCAGGACCTACCAAGACTCACCAGGACCTACCAGGATTCAGGATTCACCGGGACTAACCAGGACCTACCAGGACCTACCAGGACCTACCACGATTCACCAGGACCTACCAGGACCTACCAGAACTTACCAGGACCTACCAGCATTCACCAGGACCTACCAGGACCTACCAGAACTTACCAGGACCTACCAGCATTCACCAGGACCTACCAGGATTCACCAGGACCTACCAGGACTCACCAGGACCTACCAGAACTTACCAGGACTAGATGAACTGCCAAACGTTTCGTCATTTTTATCCGATCCTTCTTTCCCCTTTGTGTCCATCCCACGCGTTCACTATGTCCGGGTGTAATCGTTTACCCAATATTCAGCGTCCTGTAACAATGTGGCTCTCAGTGTTACATGACCAGTGTACCTGTCTGTACCATACACACACACACACACACACACACACACACACACACACACACACACACACACAAATACCCATTCATGGACCACTCCGAAGGGAGGATGAACACTTGGGTAAGGTGTAGACCGACTATCGTCACGCCCAAAACTCGAACCCGTTCGGGTCCGACCCTGGGCTGACTCGTGACGACTCATTGGCGGTAACGTTGACCACTACACCACGGAGGCCTGTGTATGGTTAGGTGTTTGATTCTAGATGCGGGGACTGAATAGTTGGAAGTATGAGTCGTAGGGTGAGGGTTGTAAGGATGGAGTAGGTGTAAGTTACGAGGGTGTGACGGTGATGGGGTATGAAGGACCTCCCTCGCATTAACCACCCTCACCTCACCAGCACCATCTCCACCTCCACCTCCACCCTCTCTATACAACCTCCCTTACCATCCACGTTCCCCCATCACAGACTGTAACCCTATCTACACCCCTTCCATACACTTTCCTCAACTATCCACTACAGTATTGTATACCCCCACGTTATATACCTCCCCAACTATCCACAGCCCCAAATTAAGCCCCCACTCCATGTATACCCCTCCATGTACGTCCCCCTACCATCCACAACCCCATTATAAACCCCAACTTCATGTATACCCCCTCCATGTGCCTCCCCTACTTTCCACAACCCCATCACAAACCCCAGCTCCAAAAAATATATTTATTGCCCATATCAAAGGCCCCTTCCCCCCTTTCCCCCCTCGTCCCAATACCAATATGTACAAAACAATTAGTGATGATTGACTACCAATAGCCTGCCTATACAGCGTCCCAGTTCAGCCAGGGTTATGTGCAGGTCAGGTCACCATACTAGAGGTCACCCGTAATGAGGACTCCCCTCCTGCCACGGGTCATTTGGACGAAAAGTCACTCCCACTAGGGCTGGTCACTCGCACTAGATGGGGTCACCCACGCTAGGGTGAATACGCGCACTAGATGAGGCAACTAATTCAAGGGAGGTCACGCGCACTCGGCAGGTCACCTGCACAATGGAAGGTCACCCCACATCGGGAGATGCCTCCTACATTTCTTTGCATTTTGTGTGATTCGTCATCCACAACAGAGAGTCATGCAACACATGAACTGAACCACAGTAACCCCTTGAGCATTGACTGCACGATCCTTCAACTTGACGGTACGACCCTTGGGTACGTCGGTACGGCCTTTGGATATTATGGCCACTCCTATGACCTAACCCTTGAGGGCCAGGACAAAGCCAGGTCATCGTGCCCAAAGGTCGTACCATTTTGTCTATGGTTATCGTAAACCTGTCCAGCTGATACGTCGCTACGCCGATCCAGCACAGATAGAGTGACGAAATCAGTCACAGGTTGAGCACGCTCCTGTGTGGACACTTAGTTCCGCTGTCGCAGCTGACAGTAACGACATGTAACCTCACTTGACCTCTCCCTAATCCCGAAGGGGAACGCCAACGAGCATTGGAGCCACGCCCATACAATTAATGCCATCTGCGTGGCTGACTCGACTGCTTCATATATACCCATGCATCACTGAGGACAGTCAGTTCATTAGTCTCTGGCTCAGACATGCAAGTGCGCTAATTATGCATGAACATGTCTCCTGGCATGATACGCTGACTCCAGGAACACTTGGAGCTCCTCCACCCTCATTAGTAGCATACCATGCGACTCCTGACTTTCCATCTTTCCAGCAAGGCTCTGTGGTGCCTCAGTTTCCATGGGCCTTCTACAGTGGAAACTCCGTGTGAGATCGTCAACGCCCACCTTGACCACAGTTCTCACTGGGTCTCGCTTGCACAACCCGGTAACTTCAGCATACTTTCGAACTTCTGAACTTTAACGGCCTCCCTTCTGGTACGTTGGTATCAAAGTCTCAGGACCTCGGTATCTTCACTTCCCTTCGACTGCAGTACTTAGTGACTTTGGTATGTGATCGCTCCTGCAACTGCATCATGAGACCTAGGGAACGACCATCTCTCCTATGAGACGCCTGCTTCTCCTCTTGCATCTACACCAGCACCGAGGGACTCTTGCCACGTCTGCTTCCTTCATTTCACCTTATCTCACTCAACTCACCTCACCCATTTTACCTAAGCCTTCACCACTTGTATTGGCTTTCCCTGAAGCACATCTCCTTTGTACTCAGTAAGGCTCTGTGCCGTTGCTGTTTCTCGCGCCTGGAAACGTCCACCATTTGACTCCTGGCAACCAACTATCCAGTAGAGGCTCTGTGGTGCCTCATCGTTCCTGGCCTCCTTCAGCAGGAGCTGCGCGTGACATCATCAACATCCTTCTTCTACCTCGATTCCTAAAGGAACTGCTACATCCTCTCTGGACGATGGAGCGTCATCTGCCTAGCTTCTGCTGCACTTACCAGCAAATCTACGGGGCTTTCTCTGCTGCTCAGAACCTTGGTATGCCATGTTTCTTGTAGCTTTATCATTAGACCCAGCTAACGACGCCCCTTCTCCTCCCGCACCTGCTGCATCTACAGTAATGCCACGGGGCTCCCTCCCGCTCACCTCATCTCACCTTACCTCAACCCTCACACTTGACGCTGCACGTAGCCGAAGAATCACTGTGTTGATATTTGTGTTTCTGTACCCCCGTCTCTCTCGGTTCCTGGCCGATACAACAGAAGCTTCAACCACGCGAGAACGTCCCCCGCTGAACTATTGATATTCCCTTTAGAGGTTAGGGGGAGAGGTCAGGTGAGGTCAAAGTGTCAGTCGCGCCGGCAGACCAGGTGATCCTGTGGGATCCTGATCGCCTTGAGACTAATGCCATGACTACGTGTGTGGAGGACGGGCGGGTAGCGAGTAGCCAAAGCCAACTACCACGTGTATGGAGGACGGGCGGGGAGCGAGTAGCTAAAGCCAACTACCACGTGTGTGGAGGACGGGCGGGGAGCGAGTAGCTAAGCCACTACCACGTGTATGAAGGACGGGCGGGTAGCGAGTAGCTAAGCCACTACCACGTGTGTGGAGGACGGGCGGGGAGCGAGTAGCTAAGCCAACTACCACGTGTATGGAGGACGGGCGGGTAGCGAGTAGCTAAAGCCAGCTACCACGGTCTCACCGTCCTGGTCGTTGGTCGGTCGTGGTGGCCAGTGGTCGTACCACCAGCCCCAGGAGTCGTAGTGTCGTGCTCGTGGGTCGCACTTCTCTCCACCCTTCTCCCTCACGGACGATCTCATCACGGAAACCCAACCTGTCCGTCACGGAACCCAGATTGAAACTCCCTCCACTAGAAACCACTACGTTCTCTCTCTTGTAGGACATTGTACACTAGAAACCACTACGTTCTCTCTCTTGTAGGACATTGTACACTAGAAACCACTACGTTCTCTCTCTTGTAGGACATTGTACACGAGAAACCACTACGTTCTCTCTCTTGTAGGACATTGTACACTAGAAACCACTACGTTCTCTCTCTTGTAGGACATTGTACACTAGAAACCACTACGTTCTCTCTCCTGTTCCACATTGTACACTAGAAACCACTACGTTCTCTCTCTTGTAGGACATTGTATACTAGAAACCACTACGTTCTCTCTCTTGTAGGACATTGTACATTAGAAACCACTACGTTCTCTCTCTTGTAGGACATTGTACACTTGAAACCACTACGTTCTCTCTCTTGTAGGACATTGTACACTAGAAACCACTACGTTCTCTCTCTTGTAGGACATTGTACACGAGAAACCACTACGTTCTCTCTCTTGTAGGACATTGTACACTAGAAACCACTACGTTCTCTCTCCTGTTCCACATTGTACACTAGAAACCACTACGTTCTCTCTCTTGTAGGACATTGTACACTAGAAACCACTACGTTCTCTCTCTAGTAGGACATTGTACACTAGAAACCACTACGTTCTCTCTCCTGTTCCACATTGTACACTAGAAACCACTACGTTCTCTCTCCTGTACCACATTGTACACTAGAAACCACTATGTTCTCTGTACTGCACTAAACTGTACCCTAGAGACCACTACGTTGTCTGTACTGCACTAAACTGTACATTAGAGACCGTTACATTCTCTGTACTGCACTACACTGTACACTTAAAACCACTACGTTCTCCATATTGCACCACCCTGTACACTAGAAACCATACACAAGAAACCACAACGTTCTCCACTCTAGCCCACGCTATGCACTCGGAAACACTGCGTTTTCTGTACTTCACCGTACTGTACACCAGAGATCACCAAGTGTTGCATGACAGTGCAACAAGATCGACTGTGCCGAGGTCGAATCTGTTCCGTGTGAACCCTTGTTAAGTGAGGCAGGTATGTACTTCCACCCGTGTCGAGTTAGGCAAGTGTGCCCTTAAACCTGTGTGAAGTGAGGCAAGTGTGTACTTACACTCGTGTCAAGTTAGGCAAGTGTGTCCTTAAACCTGTGTAAAGTGAGGCAGGTGTGTACTTACACTCGTGTCAAGTTAGGCAAGTGTGTCCTTAAACCTGTGTAAAGTGAGGCAGGTGTGTACTTACACCCGTGTCGAGTTAGGCAAGTGTGTCCTTAAACCTGTGTAAAGTGAGGCAAGTGTGTACTTACACTCGTGTCAAGTTAGGCAAGTGTGTCCTTAAACCTGTGTAAAGTGAGGCAAGTGTGTACTTACACTCGTGTCAAGTTAGGCAAGTGTGCCCTTAAACCTGTGTGAAGTGAGGCAGGTGTGTACTTACACTCGTGTCAAGTTAGGCAAGTGTGTCCTTAAACCTGTGTAAAGTGAGGCAGGTGTGTACTTACACTCGTGTCAAGTTAGGCAAGTGTGTCCTTAAACCTGTGTAAAGTGAGGCAAGTGTGTACTTTTACCCGTGTCGAGTTAGGCAAGTGTGTCCTTAAACCTGTGTAAAGTGAGGCAGGTGTGTACTTACACCCGTGTCGAGTTAGGCAAGTGTGTCCTTAAACCTGTGTTAAGTGAGGCAGGTGTGTACTTACACCCGTGTCGAGTTAGGCAAGTGTGTCCTTAAACCTGTGTAAAGTGAGGCAAGTGTGTACGTACACTCGTGTCGAGTTAGGCAAGTGTGCCCTTAAACCTGTGTAAAGTGAGGCAGGTGTGTACTTACACCCGTGTCGAGTTAGGCAAGTGTGTACTTAAACCTGTGTACAGTGAGGGAAGGTGTTTAAGCGCACCTGTGTCAATTATGTACTTTAATAATCCGTGTACAGTGAGGGAAGTGTGTACGTATTTCATTTGTGCACTGTGTACACTAGGTCTCCTCCACCTTAGTGTACATCATCTGTCAGTAAGTCGTGGGAGTGTCTTCCTACTGCTGTCCCAGGTTTGTGTGTGGTTCACAAGACTGTTGTTATAAGTTAGTCACATCTCTTCCCCAGTGTTCAAGTCTCCTGTACACACAGAATCTAGTGATATTCTCTCTCTCTCTCTCTCTCTCTCTCTCTCTCTCTCTCTCTCTCTCTCTCTCTCTCTCTCTCTCTCTCTCTCTCTCTCTCACGCGCGCGCACATTATTATACTACGAAAAACCAAAGAGACGTAATTATCTAGGCATCGTCCCTTTTCGTGTGGAATAGCACGTGTTTTTTTTTGTCTTCCAGTTTCGTGAATAAGCGTTTGCATCACGAATTCGTCCATCACTGTGCCGGGTGGATGGAGTGGAGCCCCAGGCTTCACACACACACACACACACACACACACACACACACACACACACACACACACATACTTCAGGGCGATTCTAAATTTCGGATCCATCAGAATATTCTTGCCGACGCATCGCACAGTTTTACGACTTAGAGAAAGTTATGAAATCGTTTACGTTGTGTGTGTTAGCGAGGACCAGCTATTCTCTCACGTCGCTTACTCTCAGTTTTATCTTGCCATGAGTACCTCACTGTACCGTGCTGACACCGTACCGTGCTGACACCGATCGTGCTGACACCGATCGTGCTGAGACCGATCGTGCTGACACCGTACCGTGCTGAGACCCTACCGTGCTGACAATGTACCTTGCTGACACTGTACCCTGCTGATACTGTACTGTGCTGACACTGTACCTTGCTGATACCGTACCGTGCTGACACCGTGCCGTGCTGACACCGTGCCGTGCTGACACTTTACCTTACTAGGAGGGGTAAACCCTAGATGTTATACCCCCAGTGTACTGCAGGACAGCAGTGTATACTGAGCGGTAGTGCTTCCCTCCGCCCCTCAGTCTAATTCACATACTGAATTTCTCTTTTGATCATCCATCCAGGGCAAGATTTTCAGAGCGTCATCCTTGCTTTACCGATCGGTAAATAGATGATTAAGATATCTCCCGATACACTACCGCCGGTACCGATACACTACCGCTGGTACCGATACACGATCGCTGGTACCGATACACTACCGCAGGTACCGATACACGACCGCCGGTACCGATACACTACCGCTGGTACAGGTCAGTAAAGTGTATATCAACAATGTCTTTTACTGAGTGTGGCTGCTTCAGTTGACTGTTACATTTCTTTCTTGTATCTCGCCTGATGATGTGATTATTACACGAAAGTGCACTTGGGAACTTACTGTGTTTCATTTCCCCGTGGACTCAAAGGAATATATATATATATATATATATATATATATATATATATATATATATATGGGTAAGGAAATATTCGACAAGGTGTTCACGTTCTCCATAGGGCCAGAACTAGAATATGCTTCTCACGTTTGGCCGCCTCACTTAAAGAACAGAGAACCACCAGAAGGAGAAGTCCAGAGGAGAGAGCCAATAATGGCAAGAAGAGAGCTGGGTTTCAGAGGCTTTATAGTTACCAAAACAAGGAGGAGAGAGGAGTGGGCAGTGACCTGATCACAACCTTCAAGTATTTAAACTAGTTTCGTGATGTCAGCAGTGAACAGTTCATCGAAAGATGTAGAGAACAACCAGAGAACATAACGTGAAATTTAACAACAAACTTGTCGAAATGAATGTAAAGAACAATTTTGTTAATACCGTCGGCGAATGTACCAACAGAATGATGAAATTGATTGGACAACACGTGAGAAAGCACAACAGATGAGGACCCAGGAGTGTACAGAACTCCCTCTCTATACAAACATATGATACAGTACAAACATATGATTATAATTACAAAGTCAGGGAGGTAAGTTGTGGTTAACACACCCAATGGTGATATTTCACACATAACTCCTTGACGATGGGACCATCTGGATATACCAGCTGTGTCTGGATAGACGGGTCCTAAGTTTTGTAAAAAACTAGAGAAAAGAATAAATTGAGGCAGCTGGAACATGGGTAGGAGGAGGTCGGGGTCTGAAAATACGAAACGGGAGTGAGAGGAATCTACCTCAACATAGGGGCCTGAAACGATCCCCCCCACATGACTTGAGATTCGAGTGCTAGTTTTGAACGCTGGTCGTCCCAGGGTAAGGGAAGGTACGTATGTCCTGTGTCTCCCAGTGATGTTTTAAAACAAAACACAGCAAACAAATTAAACCAGCAGATCGGATGCGGGAGAGCAATCCGAATAAAAGGAACTTAATCGATTTAAACTTGGTGGGGTCCGGCTGGTTGAGTGGATGATGGAGTCTGTCAGGACAGCAGGCGACTGGGTCGGTCCTCAGCAGTGCACGGACCATACCCTCAGCAGTGCACGGACCATACCCTAGTTTGTGAAGTAAGTGATCTGCAGGTCTTCACCGTGGCTGGAAGTTCAGGTGAGTAATAGGTAAGCTCCAATGATAGCAGACTGGTAAGACTGCACTCCCAAAAATGGATATTCACATCCCCGCCCGATGGATCAGCTGGCCGTGGGTGGCAGATGTGAAAGAAAGCGAGATACTACGTGAATGTCGCCCTGCTGCTGGAGCTGTGTGGCTTTAATGGTTAGGTTAGGTCATCTCCATGCTCATGCGTGTGCCTCTGAGCGTTCACCCACTGCCGTCAAGTATATCGATGGAGCGTATCTGAAAAAGACGTGATTGGAGGAGGAGAAGAAAATGACATCTTAGAAGCGAAAGGGGTATTCCCATCGAATCCTACAGAGTACAGTTGGTTCTGTGCATCATAGCAACGGGGATGTGATACACACCGAGAGCATATTACGTGCCATCAAGGGGGAGATCATACAAGACTGAGGGATGAATTGATACGCTGAGGAGCGACTTGAGGCAGCCAAGTGTCACAGTAGGAGGCTAATGCTAACTAACAAACACTAACCAAGAACAAGGAAACAAAGTGAGAGGATGAATTCAATAACCCGGATATAGAACAACGCCATATTAGATTTCATGGAATTTGCATATTCACAGTGAAGAGAGAGACGCGAACGAAACGGTAACATACAATGAGAAGGAAGAGTGGAGGGTGAACTGAAAAAATGGTTTTATAGGTAATGTGTTGAAGCAAAGGAACCCAGGAACACACACTGTGGAGGAGGTGTATGAGACATGAGACAGGCCCACGTCTGTCAGATACAAAATGGCAGGTGTGACAAGTGGGACCAGCGGGACATGAAAGAAACAAAGAAGATAGATAGATAGATAGATAGATAGATAGATAGAGAGAGAGAGAGAGAGAGAGAGAGAGAGAGAGAGAGAGAGAGAGAGAGAGAGAGAGAGAGAGAGAGAGAGAGAGAGAGACTACGACTACACAAAATTGTAAGGGTCGGTCAGACAGCCAAGAACTAGATCATTCGATTAAGGGACTCAAAAAGGGGAAGTTCCTGATCCTGACGAGGAACTGTGTGAGGAGTTGAGAGTATGAAGTCCCAGGGTGTGTTCACTTTCAAGAGACCCTGAGGCGTCCTTTCCTAGTACCCGGAGAAGGAGGAAGCACTTCTGAGGTTATTGAAGTCAATTCAGCGGACACACGTACCAAAGACTGGCCAGGTTGCTTAAGATCTCCCTCAACGATGGTAATGTTCCAACTGTATAGAAGAGAACCAGCCTTGTGTCAGTATTAAAGAAAAAAGGAGGGGCGACAGAGAAGACTGTCTGATTTATAGGCTAGTATCCCTCGTGAACATTACTCGTAAAGTATGATACTTAAGAAAATACACCAAGAAAAGGATCCTTTCTCAGGAAGGAACTTTCTAAAGGGAACACAATATGGGCTCAGAGGGAAAGGATGTTGTATGACGTATCTCCTGTTTTTCAAGAACTGGTAAATAACTTCCTGCTGTAGTATGTAAAAGGGATGGATGTGGGACCTTGATGCTGTCCTTCACAGAACTCTTCAAGAACCTACATGTCCGAACGTAAGTCAGGTGAGGTCTGCTCAAGATGCTGTCCTTCACAGAACACTTCAAGAACCTACACGTCCGAACGGTAGTCAAGTGAGGTCTGCTCAAGTGGGCTAACAGCCACGTAACTATGTGGTAACAGAGAACACATACCAGAGGATCGTTTTCAAATTGGAGGGAGGTGACAAGTGGTGTCCCCAAGGGTGTAACTCTGGGGGAACTATACTGTTCCTGATTTACGTAAGTGATTTATCAGACGAGGTGCATTCATATCTGAACATATATGCTGATGATGCAAAGATTAGGAAGGAGTTGCGGAAAAGCAGATTAACGAAATTGCTGGAATGAAACCTAAACAAGATGCAACAGCGTTGGGGCAGATGGCTAATGCATTCTAACTCTGGAAAATGCAAAGGCATGAAGACATTACAGGGATTCAACAGACCTGACAACGAGTACTATATTGGCAGAAATAGATCATAAACACGTGAGAAGGATCGTAAGAGGGAAAGAGACTCTATTTTGGTTTGTGTCAGAACTTCCCCTGAAGTTCATGGTTTGTGTCAGAACTTCATGGACGACGAGAGATGTTCATGATAATGTACGTGACAAATATTTGGCACAAGACATGATATGCTGCGACCGTCTGGTCTCCTCCCTTGAAGAGTCATGCAGAGATGCAGTAAGAATGGTACTCGACCTGGAAGGTGTGAGTTACCAAGAGAGAGGGAGGTGGAAAACTCGGAAACTGCTGAACTTGGAAGAATGAGGTGTTAGGGGTGGCTTGATAACTACATATCAATTCTTTAGAGGCCACGACGACACTAGCATCGTATACTTCCTCGACACTATTAGAGGGTCCAGAGTGGAGGTTACATCTGCATTCTAGGCTGGAGGAGTGCACGGAGGGACGTGAGGGAGAAAGTGTACGGAAGGACGTAAGGAGAGTGTAGGGACGGTCGACGTAAGGAATGTGCACGGAGGTAGGCGTGAGGAAGCATTCCTTCAGCAGTAGAGTTGTGGACTCGTGGGAGCGACTGAGCCAAGTATGCCACAGTGATGGCGACAACCATTGGAAACATTCAGGTACCCAATGTCTTTAAGACGGGGCTACGTGGAGAGGAGGAGAGGAGGAGGGCACGAGTGCAAAGCTCCCTCCCCGTATACACAAATGATAGCACACACACACACACACACACACACACACACACACACACACACACACACACACACACACACACACACACACACACCTTGACTGTCGCACTTTACAGATACAGACACATACTCTTGTTCTTGTGTTAACTGTGTACATTCGACCTCCGTGTTCACATGAGAACAATTCAAAGACGCGAAGTTCAGAACACTTTATGTAGGCACAGTGACCAGTGCTTTGCCCCGTAGACTTATATAAACACTTTACAGTGACGCTTTGAACACTCGACTCCCACAGTCACGGTCGAGCAGACTCCGCACGTACGAAGCTCCGGCTAAAAACACTTGACAAGTGCCGGTAGGGGAACGTGCTTGCACTGTTGCCAGCGCCGGCTCACCTGCAGTGTTGCCAGCCCCGGTGATTACCCTGGTCCGGGAGGTATTTAGCGAGAAGACAAACTTTGTTCTCAACTTTGTTTGTCCTGCCACCGCTTGGCAAACAAACCTTGTTTACTCGTCATTTTGTTGACTTGTTTGTGTTTGCCCTTGTTGTGGGGGGGTCATATAAATATACCTATTTTTTTTTCTTGTTTTTCACGAGAAAAGCTCATTTACAGCCCGCGTAGCAAGATGTTTAGATCCGGGTTATTAAAGAGATAAAGCGTTGAAGAGAATATGAGCCTCCTCTCTCTCTCTTTGTTTTCTGTTGACAGACAATTTTTTGATGGGTGTCTCCTCCTGAAATCGTCTTCTGCGAAAGGGAGCATTGTTGGTCGACCTTGCAATTATTTCAGGAGTTTTTTTTTAAAATGACTCGACAGAGATGGTTCATGTCTTGGGTGGGGAGAGAGAGAGAGAGAGAGAGAGAGAGAGAGAGAGAGAGAGAGAGAGAGAGAGAGAGAGAGAGAGAGAGAGAGAGAGACAGAGAGAGAGAGAGAGAGAGGGAGGGATGGATGGATGGATGGGTGGGGAGTAAGGGAGGGGTGGGATGGTGGGTGAGGAGCTAAGCCTTTGATTCAGGAGGAGGAGGAGGAAGAGGAGGAGGAGGAGGAAGGAGGAAGCCTTAGGAGTGTCTGTGGTGGATGGGAGGAGGTGGATGACTTTAGGGGAGGTGGGGGGAGGGAGGGAGAGAGGTGGAGGCCCTAGGCATGGTTGTGGTGGAGGGGAGAGAAGGAGTGTGAGGGGTGAGGGGGTGTTGGGGAGAGGAGGAGGAGGAGGAGGAGGTGGGTGGAGATGGAGTGGGAGGGAAGGAGTGAGGTGTGGGGCGTGGGCGGGGGAAGCCTGCTGATCAAAGAGGCAGATGGTAGTCAGTAGACACAATCTGTTTGCCAATGGTGAAATTTTTTTTTTTTTTAGGGTCTGGACAAAATATTTTTCTTTTCATTTTTCTTGAAAAACTTCCCGGCTTCTGCCTACTCTCCCAAGTTCTACTCTCACAGTTGGTGGTACTCTCCCACGTCTTAGTCTCACAGTTGGTGCTCTCCCAGGTTCTATTCTCATAGCTGGTACTCTCCCAGGTTCTACTCTCGCAGCTGGTACTCTCCTAGGCTCTAGTCTCACAGCTGGTACTCTCCCAGGTTCTAGTCTCACAGCTGGTGCTCTCCTAGGTTCTGCTCTTACAGCTGGTACTGTCCCAGGTTCTACTCTCACAGCTGGTACTGTCCCAGGTTCTGCTCTCACAGCTGGTACTCTCCTAGGTTCTACTTTCACAGCTGGTACTACCAGGTTTCATTCTTACAGCTGGTACTTTCCCTGATTCTACTCTCACAGCTGGTACTCTCCCAGGTTCTACTGTCACAGGTGACACTCTTCCGGTACCTTATTCTCAAAGCTGGTGCTCTTCCAGGCTCATACTCTTACATCTGCTACTCTCCCAGATCTTACTCTCACCGATCCTACTCTCCCATTTACTGTTTTCCCACTTTGCTCTCACAGGTCCTATGATCCTGCTCTCACAGATGATACTCTCCCATGTCCTACTTTTATAGCTGTTACTCTCCCAGTTACTGCTCTTACACTTTGGAACCTCCCAGATCTTTACTCTCACAGCTGGAGAACTTCCAGATGTCACTCCAGCAGATGCCACTCTCACTGCTCTTCCTCTGTTAACTGCCTCTCCCAAGCTATACTCTTTCACCTGTCTCTCTCCCAGCTCCTCTCTCTCTCTCTCTCTCTCTCTCTCTCTCTCTCTCTCTCTCTCTCTCTCTCTCTCTCTCTCTCTCTCTCTCTCTCCCACCTGTCCCTCTCCCCATCTCTTCTCCTCCATCTGTCCCAGCTCTCACTTCTAACTTGTCTCCCAGCTTCTGTCCTAGCTCTCCTCTCCCACCTGTCTCTTTCTCCGTTTTCCCCTTTCCTATATGTCCTTCTCATACCTACCCGTCTTCCATTTGTCCCTCTTACAACTCCCCTTTCGAACCTATCACCCTTTCAACTTTCCTCTCCCACTTATCTTTTTCCCAGCTCCTCTCTCTCATCTGTTCCTTTCCCAACCTCCCTCTCCCGTCTGTCCCTGTTCCACTTTCTCTCACTCGCCTCCCTTCCGCTCATCCCTCTCCCGGTTCCCCTATCCCACCTGTACCTCTCCCACGTATTCCTCTCCCGGCTTCCGTCTACCACCGGTCCCTCTCCCACCTACCACTCACTCACCTGCTTCTCTCCCACCTATCCTCCCCTCCAGCTCTCCTCCTCTCCCTCCCGTTATCTCACACTCCTCACCGATCGTATTCCCGCATATTTTCCTGCTCTGCTGTTTATTTCTGCTGCCCGGACTGCCAGAGGAACGCTAATATGACCAGGAGACTCTGATACGTGATGGCTGGGTGGGAACTCCAGATAATAGCTGGTCGTAGGCGAGGGAGAGAGAGAGAGAGAGAGAGAGAGAGAGAGAGAGAGAGAGAGAGAGAGAGAGAGAGAGAGAGAGAGAGAGAGAGAGAGAGAGAGAGAAAAACGATTTTTTTTTTTTTTTTTTTTTACAAACGAAGCAACCAAAGATAGAAACTGTAGAGGATGAGAGAATGACGGTGATGGTGGATGCGTTTGTGGTGCGGGGGGGTGGGTGTTGGTGGAAATGGTGGCGATGGTGGTGGTGGTGTTGGCGGTGGTGGTGGTGGGTGGAGGAGGATGAATGTCACAGAGGGATGAGCCAGTCAGTGTTCGCTGGGTTATTTTGCTACCCTGAGCTTGAGCTCTCAACACTGGGGTTACCATAGTATAGACACCCTCCAGTGCTGGAAACATCATACCGGAGAGGCCCTCTAGTGCTGGCTCTACTGCTGGAAACACCATGCCAAAGACGCCCTCCAGTGCTGGAATCACCATACCAAAGACGCCCTCCAGTGCTGGAATCACCATACGAAAGACGCCCTCCAGTACTGGAATCACCATACCAAAGACGCCCTCCAGTACTGGAATCACCATACGAAAGACGCCCTCCAGTACTGGAATCACCATACCAAAGACGCCCTCCAGTACTGGAATCACCATACGAAAGACGCCCTCCAGTACTGGAATCACCATACCAAAGACGCCCTCCAGTACTGGAATCACCATACGAAAGACGCCCTCCAGTACTGGAATCACCATACCAAAGACGCCCTCCAGTGCTGGGGTCACTAAAAGAACCTCCAGTGCTGGAATCATCAATTCCCAGGCACCCGCTAATGCTGGGGTCACTATAGCACAGGCACCTCCCAGCCCACAGGCTCAACTCAGCAACATCTCCTCTCTCTCTCTCTCTCTCTCTCTCTCTCTCTCTCTCTCTCTCTCTCTCTCTCTCTCTCTCTCTCTCGGCAGCGTTTTATGGGCCAGACCACCTCGCTTGGACCTCTGGGGTGTCTGTGTGGTCTGTGTATCAGTGTCGCATTCTCTCTCTCTCTCTCTCTCTCTCTCTCTCTCTCTCTCTCTCTCTCTCTCTCTCTCTCTCTCTCTCTCTCTCTCTCTCTCTCTCTCCCACATTAACTTAATTTGCATATATTTTTGTACAGCAAATGATTTAAATTTCTTATTTGTCGTCCAGAGCATGTGTCTGTGACGTGGGAGGCCGACACATCTGATCCCTCCCCTCCCGGAGCTCGTTGTCAACTGCTATGTTCTGTTTTGTGTGGTGGGGTTTTGTGAGAGACAGATCCAGATGTTTGCTCCTCTGATTGATGTGTCTCCTGAGCGACGGCCGCGTCTGAGTGGTCCTGGACGGATCTGACTGAGCCACTCAGATAAAGTTACTTGAGTCCTTAGCTCTTGTTTTCCCAGACTAAACTATGCTCTTGAGTGATTCATTTTCGTCCCTCTGAAGGAACTTCATTGTGTATTTATATATACATATATATGATTATTATTGTATATTTATATATACATATATATGATTATTATCATTTTCTTTCATTGAAATGACAGTAAGAAATGATATATAAACATGCCTTATATATATATCTGGATTCATATCTCTTATTTTCTCCTCTACTGCATACCACCTAGATTTATTAGATTCGTTGCTCTATCTCTTTGCTCTACTTCTCGTGTCTTTCAGTTTTGTTTTTTTCTGAAGTTCGTATTTAGCATGGCGATTTGCTTCATGTTTTCGTGTCTCCCGTGGAAACCATGTCGGTTCTTTTAACATGACGATAACATTTGGCTTCTAAGCCTTCTGCTGTGGCTATGGTAGAGGAGAAGGAATCGTTTACCATCTCTCTCTCTCTCTCTCTCTCTCTCTCTCTCTCTCTCTCTCTCTCTCTCTCTCTCTCTCTCTCTCTCTCTCTCTCTCTCTCTCTCTCTCTCAGTATCTGTCATGCATATGTTCCATTCATTCTGACTCTCCTCTTTGTATGAGTGTACCTCTCCGTCTATTTATCTTTTTATCTGTCTGTCTATCCATCTACCTCTCTATCTATCTATCTATCTATCTATCTATCTATATCTATCTATCCAGTGTATTTGTCTATCAGTTTACTTATCTATCCATTAGTCCATTTCTATGCCTCTATAATATCTAACTGTATATATCTATGCTTCTGTTATATCTAGCTATACATCTCTGTGCCTCAATAATATCTAACCATATATATATTTATGTCTATGCTTCTACAATATCTAGCCATGTGTATGAAATCTATAACAATTATGACGCGTGGCTCGCCCACTCAAAGTCAAACTGAGTGGTACTTGTTCACGAAATGTGAAGGTAAAAAAAGATAAAGAAAAAATTTCAATTACATAGTTTAAGAAAAATTCACCAGAATTTTTATGAACGCGATCTCTATTTCACACTCATACACTTGGCTCTCATAACCACCCAATGAGGCCATTCCGTATAAATCGATGAAAAACACACGGTTGTCATCTGCAGTTCTGGATGAAATGTATTGGTCTAATAAACTTTTAAGAGCCAGAGTGGCTACGTACACGGGAGGCGTATGTAAAAGTAAGGTAGCTAACATTAGCAGAGTCACTGAGGGACAAGTAAGGTAGCTAACATTAGCAGAGTCACTGAGGGACAAGTAAGGTAGCTAACATTAGCAGAGTCACTGAGGGACAAGTAAGGTAGCTAACATTAGCAGAGTCACTGAGGGACAAGTAAGGTAGCTAACATTAGCAGAGTCACTGAGGGACAAGTAAGGTAGCTAACATTAGCAGAGTCACTGAGGGACAAGTAAGGTAGCTAACATTAGCAGAGTCACTGAGGGACAAGTAAGGTAGCTAACATTAGCGGGGGCACTGAGGGACAAGTAAGGTAGCTAACATTAGCAGAGTCACTGAGGGACAAGTAAGGTAGCTAACATTAGCGGGGGCACTGAGGGACCGACTCACTCACAGTCGTGAAGGTAAACACATACAACACGCATCCATCGTCTGTGGGCGATCATACATCAGCCTCCACTGTTCACACTGGGAGCTGGCTGTACAGAGACTGTGTAACCCATATATATATATATATATATATATATATATATATATATATATATATATATATATATATATATATATATATATATATATATATATATATATATATACATGTTTATGTAGGTGGGTTGGGCAATTCCTCGTCTGTTTCCTTGCGCTACCTCGCTAACGCGAGAGACGGCAGTTAGATATTATACTAATAATAATGATGATATATATATATATATATATATATATATATATATATATATATATATATATATGTATATGTATATGTATATGTATATATATATATATATATATATATATATATATATATATATATATATATATATATATATATATAAATTAGTGTGTGTGTGTGTTACCGGACTCCACCTGCACGGGGTTATACCGCGAGTGAAAAGCCATCTTAGGTGAGGTTGCATTACTGAGAGTACAGTCTCGTCAAAGGACTTTTCACATCAAAGGAGTCTACGTTTCCCTCCTACTGGAAGTAGCTTATTCTTGAAATGGAGGGGCACCTGCAGAGAAATGGGTCCTGGATGTTAATGGTAATGATAATAATAATGATAGAATAATAATGATGATAATGATAATAATGATAATGATTGTGATAGTAGTTATAATGATGATTATAATGATAGTAATGATAATGATAATAATTGATATTAATAATTGATAATGATAATTGTAATGATAATTGATAATGATTTTACTGTCTACCTCTATCTAAAGGTAGACCAATTGAAAGACACTTCACCTTGAAGCCAGGCCACTCGTAAGAGGGAGGGGGGGGGGGCTTCCTCAGAGCCAGGTGAAGCCAGGTCACTCGTAATAGAGGGGGCTCCCTCAGAGCCAGGTGAACTTGTAACCACCTCACCCAGATCCACCTCAACCTGACACCTATTTCGCCGGGAATTCAGCTCACCTGAGAGAGAGAGAGAGAGAGAGAGAGAGAGAGAGAGAGAGAGAGAGAGAGAGAGAGAGAGAGAGAGAGAGAGAGAGAGAGAGAGAGCTATTTAAACCCAGAGCCACTTAACCCGAAATCTATTGCCATCATCCAGTTTATTGAGAACTGTGGACCTTCGAGGCGAAGAACGACTCCTGGCTCATGCGAGGCCACGCCTCACATGAGCCAGGTGGGGGGTCGAACCAGCCCACTCACAATGCACCGGAGTTGGGGATGGGTCCATCCTACTCACAGGAGGGCGCCAAATGTAGAATTACGCGGAGTGCAGCGAATTAAGAGGAATGTGCTATATTAACTCAGGCAGGCGGGTTCCATGAACAGAGGCAGGTAATATAGGAGGAACCCCCGGTTATAGGGACCGTGTCGTGGTCTTGTATATCGTCCAGTTGGTGACAGGTTGTAGAGACGGGTGGGTTAGGTGGCCGAGAGTGTCTTCTTTAACGGGAAGAACTGGCAGCCAACCCGTCGCGTGGGGCTCGGGAGGACGTCCGTCCGTTGGGCGTGGTGTGTCAGTAGCGGGGGCGTGGCGTTTTGTACGGCCACGCCCATCACAGCGGACGGGAGGGATTGGGGCCGGGTGGGATGGGATGGGGCCGGTGATGGTGCTCGGGGAGATGTGACGGGGGATGGGGGAGCGGCGGGGAGGGAATGGGTGGTAGGGATAGTATTGGAAAGCCTTGTCGCGGGGGGGAGAGAGAGAGAGAGAGAGAGAGAGAGAGAGAGAGAGAGAGAGAGAGAGAGAGAGAGAGAAGGGGAGATAACTGACGGGGCTAACAAGGGCGACTGACGCTTGGCATTAGGGTAAAAACGCGCACATTTAGACCCTGTCGATTAGCGCTGTTTTTCATTCAATTCTTTCTCCTCCGCCATCCACCCCTTCTTCCCTCCCTGAGCCCGGGAGGTGTGGGAAGCTCGCTGAGTGGCTCGCCCAGTGGACTTAATTGGACATGATTTCAGATTTAATGAATGCAACGTGTAGTGGCCGTCAGGCAGCCAAGACAAATATTTATATCCCGAACGAAGGAAGATCATAGGATCCCGCACTACTTGCCTGTCGCACTGTAGGACACCTAACGGGTTGAATTCCCTTTAGTTTCGATCCCATGACTCTACAAACATTTTGTTCTAAAGACCTTCAGATTTTTTCTTTTTTTCTTTTTTCTTTCACCGTACCTCATCGTCTCTCATTTCAACGTGAACGTGTTTTTTTTTCTGGTAAAAAAAAAGAGAAAGACAGAGAGAGGGGTTTTATCAATGCCTTGGCCATGGAGTCATGCAGGGAGAGGGTGCGAGACGTGTGCCATGCGTTTGACTCCTGCCCCGAGAGAGAGAGAGAGAGAGAGAGAGAGAGAGAGAGAGAGAGAGAGAGAGAGAGAGAGAGAGAGAGAGAGAGAGAGAGAGAGAGAAGGCACCATTCTATTAAGGTGTCGGTCCAGTTCACCCGCTTCTCGAGTCAGTACACCAAGATAATCACATACGCCATGATGACCTCCCTCCCTCTACCTCCCTCTCTCGTCCCTCACCACCCTGTGATGTTCAGTGTCACGACTGGAGGAGGAGGAGGAGGAGGAGGAGGAGGAGGAGTAGGAGTTGATGACGACTCCATCGTGACCCGGGCTGTTTCCGTGGTCGTGTGTGTGTGTGTGTGTGTGTGTTACTGCCCCAAGCGTCGGGTGAGTGGGAGGTACACTGATGCACAGGGAGAGTTGGCAATTATATATGTGTACCAGTACTTTACTTACTTCCCGCCTCTGGATTCCTCTCTGTCTTCCTGAAACTCCCGCAGCGGCCAGGAAGTCGGCCATGTCCACCAGACGGGACCATAGACCATAAAGCGTAGGGAATGGTGTGTGTGTGTGTGTGTGTTGAGGTATGCAGAATGCAGAGCATATGAACATTAAAAGTGTTCGTTGTGTGCCCTATGGTAGTCGCATCGTGAGCATGAAGGAACCTGGGGATGTGGTGAATCGTTGTATGTGGTGATGTAGGGATGGCTGGTGCTCTGGCTGTGGACGGGGGAGTGTGCCTCGTGTGTGTGGGTTTCGGTTGGACGTACATTTGATGGGATGGTGTTTGAGGCCTGAGTTGGGAGGTTCTTCAGTGCTCGTCAGTGTGTACGTGTTTGGCTAGTGTGATGTGAACTGGGGGTAAGGGGATCTGTGCATTTAGGCTGCTGAATGTATGAGGCTGAGGTAGACTCTTAAAGTCTATTTAGGGGATTTGTGGTAAGTTAAGGAGTGGTGTGGTTGGGAGGAGTCTCATGCTGTTGTAGAGAATGGAATGGCCATCATGTTGAGGCTGGGTGTTAATGGGGTCATTTGTGTTCTAGTGTGGTGCTGAGCATATGTCGGCTTATATATATATATATATATATATATATATATATATATATATATATATATATATATATATATATATATATATATATATATATATATACATATATATATATATATATATATATATATATATATATATATATATATATATATATATATATATATATAAGTATGTGAGAAATACTTAGAAAAGCAAATGGATTTGTATGTAGCATTTATGGATTTGGAGAAGGCATATGATAGAGTTGATAGAGATGCTCTGTGGAAGGTATTAAGAATATATGGTGTGGGAGGCAAGTTGTTAGAAGCAGTGAAAAGTTTTTATCGAGGATGTAAGGCATGTGTACGTGTAGGAAGAGAGGAAAGTGATTGGTTCTCAGTGAATGTAGGTTTGCGGCAGGGGTGTGTGATGTCTCCATGGTTGTTTAATTTGTTTATGGATGGGGTTGTTAGGGAGGTGAATGCAAGAGTTTTGGAAAGAGGGGCAAGTATGAAGTCTGTTGGGGATGAGAGAGCTTGGGAAGTGAGTCAGTTGTTGTTCGCTGATGATACAGCGCTGGTGGCTGATTCATGTGAGAAACTGCAGAAGCTGGTGACTGAGTTTGGTAAAGTGTGTGAAAGAAGAAAGTTAAGAGTAAATGTGAATAAGAGCAAGGTTATTAGGTACAGTAGGGTTGAGGGTCAAATCAATTGGGAGGTGAGTTTGAATGGAGAAAAACTGGAGGAAGTGAAGTGTTTTAGATATCTGGGAGTGGATCTGGCAGAGGATGGAAACATGGAAGCGGAAGTGGATCATAGGGTGGGGGAGGGGGGCGAAAATTCTGGGAGCCTTGAAGAATGTGTGGAAGTCGAGAACATTATCTCGGAAAGCAAAAATGGGTAGGTTTGAAGGAATAGTGGTTCCAACAATGTTGTATGGTTGCGAGGCGTGGACTATGGATAGAGTTGTGCGCAGGAGGATGGATGTGCTGGAAATGAGATGTTTGAGGACAATGTGTGGTGTGAGGTGGTTTGATCGAGTAAGTAACGTAAGGGTAAGAGAGATGTGTGGAAACGTAAGGGTAAGAGAGATGTGTGGAAATAAAAAGATCGTGGTTGAGAGAGCAGAAGAGGGTGTTTTGAAATGGTTTGGTCACATGGAGAGAATGAGTGAGGAAAGATTGACCAAGAGGATATATGTGTCGGAGGTGGAGGGAACGAGGAGAAGAGGGGGACCAAATTGGAGGTGGAAAGATGGAGTGAAAAAGATTTTGTGTGATCGGGGCCTGAACATGCAGGAGGGTGAAAGGAGGGCAAGGAATAGAGTGAATTGGAGCGATGTGGTATACCGGGGTTGACGTGCGGTCAGTGGATTGAATCAAGGCATGTGAAGCGTCTGGGGTAAACCATGGAAAGCTGTGTAGGTATGTATGTTTGCGTGTGTGGACGTATGTATATACATGTGTATGGGGGTGGGTTGGGCCATTTCTTTCGTCTGTTTCCTTGCGCTACCTCGCAAACGCGGGAGACAGCGACAAAAAAAAAAAAAAATATATATATATATATATATATATATATATATATATATATATATATATATATATATAAACCTAGCTTCGTCTCATCGATGTATATCAACTGACTGTTATATTTCTCTCTTGTGTCTCCCCTGATGATGTGATTATTACACGAAAGTGCACTTGGGAACTTTTCGTGTTTCATTTTCCCCGTGGACTCATAGGAGTATATATATATATATATATATATATATATATATATATATATATATATATATATATATATATATATATATATGGAGGGAAAGATTTATGTGGGCTCGCCTCACATGCCGTGACTGGCCCTGGTGATCGAAACGGAATTTATGGTCTGGAGGATCATGCTATACACGACAGTAAATGTGTCATGTGAAATGAATAATGAATTACGCTAGTCATGTGTGTGGCCCTGGATGTACTGCAGCTC
Source organism: Panulirus ornatus (assembly GCF_036320965.1). Lineage (NCBI taxonomy): Eukaryota > Metazoa > Arthropoda > Malacostraca > Decapoda > Palinuridae > Panulirus > Panulirus ornatus. The sequence goes on along the minus strand of NC_092226.1, from coordinate 10,850,786 downwards.
AAAATTATCACATACATTAGTAAATGAAAATGTAGACCCGAAAGTGATACTATTTGGAAAAGTATGTTATCATTAATGCATTCGTGACACTGATTACACTAGACGTATGATTTATTGGTGCTACCGACTCGTCTCATGAGATCTGATGGAAAATATCTGTCTCAAGCGAACTGTGTTTCGAGGTTAAGTTTATAATAACGTGAACTGTTTACCTTAGGATTGAAAACACTTTAAAGGTATTACTGGTGTATAATGGCGATTTATCGGACGGTATATTTTAATGGCGTCGAGTGAAGAATGCCTTGAATGCCTTCGTTGTGATAGAGCTTTTGTCATTTGTTTCATACTTCAGACATTAATAGATATCAGGCAACAGAATGAATAAGTTCACCTATTGTCTGAGACTGCCCTCCTGAAGTGGTTAAGTCATACGAAGGGGAATGAGGCACCCGTTTTCTCATGTAGTGTCTGTATGTTGCTGGAGAGCCAAGTAGAAAGACACATCGGTAGTAACACTGACAACAGGCCAACGTCACGCTGGTGTTGCCGGTCGGTCATAGTGAGGTAGCTCCTGTGGCCTTGTGTTGACACAGTCACTCCCCTCACCACCACCTCCACGACCACTACGACCACCACAGTGCAGATGACCCCCTCCTCCCTACTCACGGTAGCGGTGCCCATGCCAATACCTGAGTGCAGTAGTCTCATCTTGTCATCCCATGGCCAGGTATCTGTACCAACACAGCAGCCAGGCACTGTGAGCTGTGCCAACACCGTGCAGCCAGGCACTGTGGGCTGTGCCAACACCGTGCAGCCAGGCACTGTGAGCTGTGCCAACACCGTGCAGCCAGGCACTGTGGGCTGTGCCAACACAGTAGCCAGGCACTGTGAGCTGTGCCAACACCGTGCAGCCAGGCAGTGTGAGCTGTGCCAACACAGCAGCCAGGCACTGTGGGCTGTGCCAACACCGTGCAGCCAGGCACTGTGAGCTGTGCCAACACCGTGCAGCCAGGCACTGTGAGCTGTGCCAACACCGTGCAGCCAGGCACTGTGGGCTGTGCCAACACAGTAGCCAGGCACTGTGAGCTGTGCCAACACCGTGCAGCCAGGCACTGTGAGCTGTGCCAACACCGTGCAGCCAGGCACTGTGGGCTGTGCCAACACAGTAGCCAGGCACTGTGAGCTGTACCAACACCGTGCAGCCAGGCACTGTGGGCTGTACCAACACCGAGCAGCCAGGCACTGTGAGCTGTGCCAACACCGAGCAGCCAGGCACTGTGAGCTGTGCCAACACCGTGCAGCCAGGCACTGTGAGCTGTGCCAACACCGTGCAGCCAGGCACTGTGAGCTGTGCCAACACCGAGCAGCCAGGCACTGTGAGCTGTGCCAACACCGAGCAGCCAGGCACTGTGAGCTGTGCCAACACCGTGCAGCCTACTGCTCTCGATCTGCTAAAAGATGACGGCAGGAGAACTCTTCCGTCTTATTCTGCCGACAGTGGTATTCCTCAAGGTTCTGTCTTATGGCCTACTGTCTTTCGTTTCTCTTGAAATGATGGTCTCTCTTCAACATTTGACTCCTCACTTTGATTCTCGTTTTCTTTCTGGTACTGAGCGTCTCTCTATTAACTCGAACCTGGTCTGTATTTCGAAATGGGGAAGCATTGCAAAATACATTGGTGCTAAAACACCGTTTCTACATATATATATTTTCTAAAATGTCATTCATTTCCTTCTGTTCAATTTCAAAACAACGTAATTCATCCCTGTCGTAGCGTCAACATGTCGGGCTTGACCAAATCCTCCGTTCTGTGAACACCACATCATCAGCATCATGAATTCTGTATCCCAAAGGCTGGGGGTGTGTAGTGTAGGTGTCGTCATTGTTTGTACATTAGCTGGTTTTTTTATTCGCTCCAGCGCGGCATGCAGCTCACGTAGTATTGTTCGAAATCAAAAAGTCATCTGCCTCGTGAGTTCTTCATACATGATCTCTCTTCCAAAGTGATGTCCACCGTGATGTTGCTGTCCTCTTCCCCACTTCTTCAACTGTCATTCTCACCGCCGCTCGTGTGAGCTGTCTGGATGCGTCCCCCACCACCAAGTCTTGGTCGGTCAGTGAGTGAGTGACTCGTGGCTACCTGCTGCTGCTTCCTATAGTTTGTGTTTGGAGGATTGACCGTGATGACATCCCCTCCTTCCTTCGACCAGCGAAGCTATGGATCACTCTTCCTTCTTCCATCTTTCCCCCCATCTCTCCCTATAACCATTCTATCTTTGAAAGTCGGGTCTCCTAACACACACGAGGATTTCTGATTGTTTTTGTCTTCCCTTATTTTCCATTTGCCTGAGATGGCCATTATATGGGCAGGTTTTGGTCATGCAGTGTCGGTCACGATATGAGAGGAAAAAAAAGAAAAGTTCCTTCGGTTGGACATCACCTTCAAACATTCCATCCTCAGATCACCAGCGACACTCCAACCTGGTCCACACCTGCTGACCTGGGTGATCCAGACATCACCGAAGTTCTCCAACTTCGTCAGGAGGTTCGTCTGGGTGTCGAAGAAGACCCCTTCCATCGCCCGTCTTCCCTCGGCATCAAGCGGCGCTGAAAACGTCGCCGAAGTCACCATCGGGTGTTGCGAGACCCGACCTTCCCCCAGCTCCTCCCGTCGTCTACAGACCCAGCAGCCCACATTTATAAGCTCCAAATTTATCGGCTTCAATTTATTCCTCCAATTGAGTTCAAGTTTCAAGACTGGAGGAGATTAAACTGCAACGAGACATTTAGAAGATTAGCTCAATTAGGAGGTGAAGTTGGGGTATATTAAATCCTTGATGTTACTAATTAACGTGATAAATGGGAGCAGAGTTCCAGGTCCTGGCGGTGTATAACCTTCGTCTTCTCTCTCTCTCTCTCTCTCTCTCTCTCTCTCTCTCTCTCTCTCTCTCTCTCTCTCTCTCTCTCTCTCTCTCTCTCTCTCTCTCTCTCTCTCTCTCTCTCTCACCTGAGGGTTGTAAGCTGCTGAGGTTGGGTTGTGATGTGCTTTCCACCCGATTTTGCCCTCCCTCCTACTACTCCCTTCTCTCTCTTTCTCGTCCTGGGGTTGTGAACTAGCGCGGTAAGGTTGTGAAGGCTGTGGTTGTGAAATATTTCAGACCTGGTCGTTCATTGCTGCTTCAACAACCCTCTCTCAAAAGTTACTACAACTTCTTGCTCAGGATGGATTTTACGGTTCAAGAGTTACAATTATAATACATGGAAGGGGGGGGGGGGTTAATGTTATGAAGTCTTTGTTGTGATGTCTCGCAGTTCTTCCTCCCTACTGGCTCACCTGGGGTCGGTGATAACGTCAGCAAAAGTGATGTCACGCTCATGGGTGGTGGTGATGATGATGATGTCACCGCTGAGAGCAAAGGGGGGTTCCTCGTCTAATGTGATGTCAACCAATGTATGGCTGTAGTGATGGTATATATATAAGTGATGTCTTAGTTATGATGACGACATGGCTGTGACGATCATGCAAATGATGTCAGTGGAAGTTGTGGTGTTATTGATGTCATTGTGGTTGGTTTGGGTGATGACATCAGCGACGGGAAGGATCCTCAGGTGATGAAGTCAGTGATGACTCCTGTGATGTAACGGAGACTTCCCCAAATGGCAGCGTTTTAACTGTGATGTCACTGAAGACCCCGAACTGTTATGGTGATGTCACAGAATAGAGCTTGGTTATTTCGTTGATGTCACTGATGGTAAGAATGTCACTGAAGGCAAGTAGTTCAAATTCTGATGTCAGTGGTGATGTTGGCTCTTCGTATGGTGATGTCATTGACTGAAAGCATGGTTTCTCTGATAGTGATTGTAGTCTCTTGCTGTGATAATGAAGTCAGCAACAGTAGTATGTTATGTGGTGTTGACATCAGAGGTACAACTTGGTTGCTTTAGTGAAGTCAGTGGCAGCGGCTGGTTTGCAGTGTTGACATCAGTTGATGGAGGAGTTGCTGTGGTGACGTCACTATTGGGATCGTGGCTGTAGGGATGATGTCAGTACTTGGACATTGCTGTGGTGTTGATGTCAGTGTTGAGGGACGTTAAAGTGCTCTTGACGTCATCGCTGGAGATGTGTGGCTAGGGTAAGTGGACCACTGCAGACGCGTTCCACTCTCGTGTTCAAGGGTCGTGTCGTCGTGGTCAGTGGTCGTACATCATGGTCAGTGGTCGTATCGTCGTGGTCAAGGCTCGTACTTCCTGATCAAGGGTCGTACGTCGTGCTAAAGGGTCGTGCGTCGTGCATATAGGTCGTATGTCGTGCTCACGGGTCGCACCGTCGTGATCACGGGTCGTACCGTTGTGCTCACGGGTTTAATGAAGGAAGATTTGCCGAGAGCTACAGGTGAGGCCATCAGTGGTGACGTCACTGATGTCAGCGAAGTGACTGGTTGTGATGTCAGCTGTGGAGGGGTAGTTGTTATGGCGATGTCGTCGGTTGTGGCGAATATGAGTGGTAATGCCTTATAAGCGTTGGTGATGATGTATGATGTCACCATGTGATTATAGTGATCCCGTCGGGGATGTCAGTATCGTGTAGTGACATCACCTTCTTCAGGGTGGTTGTAGAAGAGATGGGATTATGATAGCATTGTGGGTGTAGTGATGATGCCGAGATGGTTGTAGTGATGATGTGAACCTGTTTGTGATCATGACGTCATTGATATCAATGGAGTGTTTGAATAGAAGAAAATGTGGTGAGTCCCTCTTAAAAGGCTATTAGTCTTCTCAGTTGCCCTGGTCGTCCCCTGGTCGTCCGTCAAGCAGGTCGTGATGTCGTAGTGTTGTCGTGTTAACACTGTGCATACTCGGATCTTAAGTCATTCCACGTTTGAAGAAATACATCTATAATACTAGAGTGATGATAGATTATTGTTTACCTCTTCACACCCCTAATAGATAGATTATTGTTTACCTCTTCACACCCCTAATAGATAGATTATTGTTTACCTCTTCACACCCCTAATAGATAGATTATTGTTTACCTTTTCACACCCCTAATAGATAGATTATTGTTTACCTTTCCACACCCCTAATAGATAGATTATTGTTTACCTCTTCACACCCCTAATAGATAGATTATTGTTTACCTTTCCACACCCCTAATAGATAGATTATTGTTTACCTTTCCACACCACTAATAGATAGATTATTGTTTACCTTTCCACACCCCTAATAGATAGATTATTGTTTACCTCTTCACACCCCTAATAGATAGATTATTGTTTACCTCTTCACACCCCTAATAGATAGATTATTGTTTACCTTTTCACACCCCTAATAGATAGATTATTGTTTACCTTTCCACACCCCTAATAGATAGATTATTGTTTACCTTTCCACACCCCTAATAGATAGATTATTGTTTACCTCTTCACACCCCTAATAGATAGATTATTGTTTACCTTTCCACACCCCTAATAGATAGATTATTGTTTACCTTTCCACACCCCTAATAGATAGATTATTGTTTACCTTTCCACACCCCTAATAGATAGATTATTGTTTACCTCTTCACACCCCTAATAGATAGATTATTGTTTACCTTTCCACACCCCTAATAGATAGATTATTGTTTACCTTTCCACACCCCTAATAGATAGATTATTGTTTACCTTTCCACACCCCTAATAGATAGATTATTGTTTACCTTTCCACACCCCTAATAGGATGATTTATCATATATATTTCGCTATTTTTTGATCTGGATCTCTCCATTTTCTGTTCGTTTTGTATTTTCCTCTTTATTGTTATGAGTGTAAGCTTATTATTCTTTGTTTATAAAATTCTGTTTTCAAACCTTACCTCAGGTGAGACTTAGTCCATTAGTGTACCTCGGTAAAGACTGTATTAGCCGACTCGAGCACATTTAGATAATATATATTATATATATATATATATATATATATATATATATATATATATATATATATATATATAGATATATATATATATATATATATATATATATATATATATATATATATATATATATATATATATATATATATATATATATATCCCTGGGGATAGGGGAATAAGAATACTTCCCACGTATTCCCTGCGTGTCGTAGAAGGCGACTAAAAGGGGAGGGAGCGGGGGGCTGGAAATCCTCCCCTCTCGTTTTTTTTTTCTTTTTTTTAATTATCCAAAAGAAGGAACTGAGGGGGCCAGGTGAGGATATTCAAAAAAAGGCCCAGTCCTCTGTTGTTAACGCTACCTCGCTAACGCGGGAAATGGCGAATAGTTTAAAAAAAAAGAAAAGATATATATATATATATATATATATATATATATATATATATATATATATATATGTATATATATATATATATATATATATATATATATATATATATATATACATATATATATATATATATATATATATATATATATATATATATATATATATATATATATATATATATATATATATATATATATATATATATATATATATGTATATGACATATGGAGAAAATGAATGAGGACAGGTTGACAAATAAGATGTTTGTGTTAGAAGTGGAGGGAACAAAGAGAACGTGGAAGCGCTACCTCATAACGAGGGAAACGGCAATCGAGTGTGAATATATATATATATATATATATATATATATATATATATATATATATATATATATATATATATATATATGTATTATGATTACTTGCTAACTCATGTGGTTCTTGCCAGAAGGTTTCGACATATTGTTATTATTACCGTTTGATGGTTTCTGTTGACACCTTTGTCTTCCTTCTGTTAGCCTTTTGGGAAGATTAGTATCAGAAGAGGATCTTACACTGTAAGGCTTCCGGTTTGTTGACGCTAGGTTCAGTATAGACCAAGTTGGTAATCTCGTTGACTGTTTCATTAAATTTTGCTTACTTGAGGATTGGATATCTGCTCCTTGTGGGGCCTGTGTTGGTCTTGCTGGGCGACCAACACCTACAAAGACCACCATGCTACAGCGGACACCACGTATCTACATGTCCACAATGTATCAGCTTCTTACAGCGTCAGTCTGGCTGTAGGGTCCAGAGCTGGGCTGTTTCACAGGCTGGTTAGTGTCTTTAATGTTTAAAGAACTACAAGAACTTATCTTTCCCTCTCCTGTAAACCATTAAGCTCATCAGATTCGCTCTGTTAACAAGTCTGGGCGTCTAAACCGAATGCAATCAAGTTGACCTTAATTCTGCGTCATTTGGGCAAGAGTTAGTTAGTGGGCGTGGCGCGGCCTGGTCTTGCTGTGTCCGGACCCACCGCACTTACGTAACTCCCCTGCAAGACCTGCTTACTACACACAACACACTCAGTTCTCAATGGGGCATTACAGGCATTACAGCCCTCTCAATTTTCCCCATGAAAGATTTATGTGCGTGACGGGGCAGAGTGCGTGTGTGTGTGTATGTCTGTGTGTGTGTGTGTGTGTGTGTGTGTGTGTGTGTGTGTTGGTGTGTGTGTCTGTGTGTCTGTGTGTGTGGAGGGAGCGGAGGGTTGATGGAAGAAGCACGACTTGGGAAGAGGGTAGGAGCGCTGGGGGGTAGAGGACAAGCTGGTGCGGTAAGGGCGAAGGTGTTAGATGTGGTCATAGTAGTACGTCAGAAGGTTTTATAACAGAAGACTTGATGATCCACGACGAGGTCATCTGCTGCAGGACGGAAAGTAGCCTCTTGATAGACGTGTCTCATTACTGACAAGAGTGAGGATATTGAAGCACAAAGCACCTCCCCCAACCACTACTTCAGGAGAGAAGAACCATGCACTATGTAGAAAGGTACTGACGTGGAAATCTTATATAAGAAAGTGTGGATTGGAAGTGCATACTGAAACAGGGCTGTCCTGTCTTCTGTCTACAGGTACAGCGAGGAAGTTGTTAGACGCACGATGACTGACCCCCAATACACAGTTGCCAATAATTCATGAATTTCCTTGACCGGGTAGACATTGTTGGCTGCCAGGGGTCTTTTGTTTTGGGGAAAATATTTCACTGTTCAATTGGGAGGTATAATGGAGGGTTCAGTAGTCATGCCATTTCGCAGTTTAGGTTGTGGTGGCGGGGAGGAGTTGTGGTGTTGAGAGAGGGTTTGGTAGCCTGGGAGGGAGGTGATGGGGTGGGAAGGGAAGGTGAGGTGAGCAGAGTGGGAGGGACGTGGCGGTTGTGAGGGAGAATGTGGTAGCTTTCCACAGAAGCGAGCAGGGAGGGACCGGAAGGCCCGAATCTGCTTGTTACACCAAAATTATCGCTGCAGCGGTAAAATCTAGGAGTTGATATTGTGATTACGAAATCTGCATAAGTCTATTCTCTCTGTGAGGTTTATTTAGAGCAATAATTGATATTGTGAAAGTATTTGTGTAGCCGTGATATAAAGGTATTGATAGACTTTCTCTGGATACCTACTGCTTGTAGTGCATTCCAACGCTCTACAACTCTACAGCTGACGCACCTTTGGCTTACGTTGGCAGTATATTTCATTCCTTTTAATTTCATTCCATTATCTCCCGTTGTTGAAGTGTGTGTGTGTGTGTGTGTGTGTGTGTGTGTGTGTGTGTGTTGGTCGTGTTGCTGCAGTGTGATGGTGATGGTGGTGGTGGTGGTGGTGGTGGTAGAGTTGGAGGCGTTATAGAGCCACAGGGAGCAGGGCGGATGGCGTGAGCGTCGCCCACCAGATGAAAGGAAGTAATAACGGCAGAGTTGAACCAAGGTACCCCGTCTGTTGCTGGGCCGTGGTGTCTCCTGCTGGTGGTGGTGGTGGTGGGCCTGCTGCTGCTGGTCCTACTGTTACTACTGCTGGTGGTGGTCCTGCTGCTGCTGGTCCTACTGCTGCTACTGCTGGTGGTGGTCCTGCTGCTGCTGGTCCTACTGTTACTACTGCTGGTGGTGGTCCTTCTGCTGGTCCTACTGTTACTACTGCTGGTGGTGGTCCTGCTGCTGCTGGTCCTACTGTTACTACTGCTGCTGCTGGTCCTGCTGCAGCTACTGCTGGTGGTGGTCCTGCTGCTGCTGTTACTGCTGGTGGTGGTCCTGCTGCTGCTGGTCCTACTGTTACTACTGCTGGTGGTGGTCCTGCTGCTGCTGCTGCTGCTGGTGGTGGTGGTGGTGCTGGTCCTGCTGCTGCTGTTACTGTTGCCGTTGCTGTTCTAATTATCACTCCTGCCTTGGCTGTTATTGTGCTGTGTTGTTATTGATGCTGTCTGTACTGTTATTCTCTTCATGATGTGTGTGTGTGTGTGTGTGTGTGTGTGTGTGTGTGTGTGTGTGTGTGTGTGTGTGTGTATTGGCCTGTTTGTACTGTAAGGCGAGGGAGTTTTACCCTCGCGTGGCCCCATCTCCTGAAGATTCACTACTAACATGAGACGTTTTAAACTGATATATACTATCCGGAAATGCTGTATTCATAGTTTATTCCATTCATCCACCATTCTTAATACTTTGTTAGTATTTCTTGACATCGTTTCTGATGAAGTTTCTTCCATGATTCCATTCACCATTCTTAATACCATAATAGTACTTTTTGACATCGTTTCTGATGAAGTTTCTTCCATAATTCCATGCTAAGGTCTCCGCTCGTTCCATCCCTACATCATCCATAGTGTTGTGTGCGTCATCTGGCTGGTTTAGAAATGTAAAGATTGTGATCACGTTTGCCTTCGCCTTTATACCCATCCATGGTGGGCTAACCCAAGGCCTCGAGCCTTTTTCTGTGATTCGTCTCTCTTAATCCCGGTACCATGTTTCTTGACCTCCTGTGGACCTTCTCTGTTAGTTCTTTGTGCTTTAGGCGCCGTGACCAAACCTGAGAAGTATGTTCTCGTTCTGGCCTAAAGTAAGGAGCGACGAACATCTTATCCATGTGCTTGAACTCTGATCTAGTATTTGACACCAGACAATATGTCTCCTATACTATTGTCCCAGTGTGGACCTCTAGCGACAGGCTAAGGTCGTAGTCGACTCCTAAGTCCTAAGTCTCTCTCACACACAGATTCCTGTGGTTCATATTCGGCATGATAGCATTCACATTAAGTGCTGTCACTGTGGCCCAACCTCATTTCTTGACTCTTACTTGCGTCGAAATTCACCAATCACGTATTAGACTTACTTTCAAGTTGGTCTAGGACCCCCTTGCAGTTTGATTTATTCCTCCTCACTTTCAGTTTTCCTCATCACTGTGGCATCATCTGCTTACTTATAACTTTCCGGCAAGCCATTCACATAGAGTAAGAAAGGGTAACGGTCCCAGAACAGAACCTTACGGCACACCACTAGTGACCTCCACCCATTTCGAGAAGGCCTTCCTGGTATGCATCCTCTGTTCCCTTCCACTATGATGATCTTCTACCCATCAACGAAGTCCCCTCCCTTATTCCTGACGAGTGATCCAACTTCTTAACCAGCCTCCCATGCGGGACAGTGTCAGATGCTTTCATTTTTCCTCTTTTGTCTAAGACAAAGTTCCCAAGTTCCCTCTCACGTGGAAATTTAAGAGGTTTGTCAAAAATGACCTAGTTCCTTTGAGATCTTGTTGTATCTCACTTAAGTAATTGATTCAGTGCGTGTGTGTGTGTGTCTGTGTGTGTGTGTGTGTGTGTGTGTGTGTGTGTGTGTGTGTGTGTGTGTGTGTGTGGAATAATGAAAAAAGATAGATCCAGTGAATGAAGGCATACAAAAAAAATCTCTAATCATATACCTACAGAAAATTCGGTAAGGGAAACACGAAAAAGAAAATACTGAAAGACATAAAAGCGTAATGTGTGGAACAGAGCACAAATATTGACGAAAGAAAAGAATAAATAGAATTAGACAATTTATGCACTCACAGAATCTGTGTCTCTGGGAGTGAGACAGGAGGAGGAGGAGAAGGAGGAGGAGGAGAGGATCCTCGCAAGGATCTTCTACAAGAAGGACAGGAGGGAAGAAAGGACTCCTCACTTGATATGATAATGTAAACGCTGTTCGGCAACCTTGGGAGCAATACTGTGCGTAGTTTATCATGGAATTATACCACTGGCTTCCATGCTTGCTTGATGTGGTTCCTCCTCTCGTAGCGCATCCAGGCACTGGGTGGAGATACGACCACGCACCGGCAGAAGGCGCAGACGGTGGGACTGGAGGGCGCCACTAAATCACTGAGAATTGTTGGAAGAAATTGGCATTTATGGCCTTCGGAGGCGATGTTGTCTGTAGAGGTTATACAACCCACTACAGGTACTAGTCTGATGTACGAGGTACAGAACATAGGTAGAAATATATGATGAAATATGATGGCGCTCATATGATTTCTGTGGTACCAGACAGTAGTTACAGTGGCAGCACCTCGTAATGGTTATAATGATGTAAAGAAAGTTGTTATACTATCCTAGCACTTATGTGAAAGTTGTTATACTATCCTAGCACTTATGTGAAAGTTGTTATACTATCCTAGCACTTACTTAAACGTTGTTATAGTATCTTAGCACATATTTAAACGTTGTTATACTGTCCTAGCATATATTTTAACGATGTTATACTATCCTAGCTTTTATTAAACCTTGTTATACTATTCTAGTATATATTTTAACGTTGTTATACTATCCTAGCATATATTTTAATGTTGTTATACTATCCTAGCATATATTTTAACGTTATACTATCCTAGCGTATATTTAAACGGTCTTATATTATCCTAGCATATATAAAATGTTGTTATACTATCCAGCACATATTCAAACGTTGTTATACTATCCTAGCATATATAAAAACGTTATTATACTATCCTAGCACACGGTTAAACGTTGTTATACTATCCTAGCACACGGTTAAACGTTGTAATACTATCCTAGCTCATGTTAAACGTTGTAATACTATCCTAGCATGTTTAGTTGACATAAGTATATAAAGCTGAGAAGAATGACTTAGATTCCTGTCATCAGAGTACAACCAGAAAGCCAGGTATCTCACGTGAGGACAGTGTTTCACAACCAACACCTGCCCGAACATCGCTCGGTCAGAGACATAAACAAAAAACTAAAAGGGAAACTTTTAATGTAAGTTAGTATCAGTAGAGGAAAGATAACCATTCATATATGATTTCTCCTTCCAAATCCATAACCTCTCAGGTATGCGCTACGTTAATTCTGATATACAACAGAATTCAAAGTTTGTTGGACCTTCTCCCAGTGTTTTTCAGCAACCCGAAGTGTCTATTGTTCCTACCCATCATCTACCGTCAACATTTTCTTGCATTTCGACGGTCAGACAGTCTCCAGTCACGGCTACGTCATTCACAACTCGCAGGCACTTCACAAAGGCTGATCCAGGTTCCCATTAGCCTGTGTCCAGTTGAAGAGCTCCTCTGGCTTGAACCACAAAGCAACCTCCTTGTTCGCAGATTCAGTGGAGTCCGAACCATGGATAATTCCTGCCAACCAAACCATGGATAGTATCCCTGCCAACGTCAATACAGAAAACTTCACGGATATTGCCAAGTATGGAGTCAGCTGGACGTGTCTCACCCATCATGACGCGAGCTGTCTCCACCACACGTTAGTGCCTTCCCAGCACATGACAACCAGTGGGCCTGATAACATGTTGTATTTGCACAAGCCTGAGTAAAACGGCTTGTCAGCGGGATCAGCATGGTGCCTCTTGAGATAACCCTGGGTTGCCTGCACGACCTTCATGCCGACCAGCTTGAAGGCCCTTAGCCTCAAACTTCATGATGACTTCGCCTGTCACCTCCTTTGAAACTTCTGAAGATTTCCATCATGAAACTAAGATGACTACCGAAGACCGTCTGATCAATTCTAGGAGTTTTCAAAGCTAAATGTCCATCTTCCAGAGACGGTCGGTCAGACCGTGTCGTTGAGAGTGGGTCAGACCCTGTCTATCAAGCCATTGCTTCAAGGTGCTTTCAATTGTCTGGAGCTTCGTCAGGCCTACAGCCGTGTTGTGCACACCCGCTTTGGTACTGACGGTGTCGGAGACAAGTTATGAACAAACTAAGTCTTCAGTGAGGTAAAAGAGGAGCCTCTAGTTTGTTTGTTTTGTTGCCGTAGTTGTTGCGCTTTGAGAGGTATGAAGGCGAAGTTCCAGACGGGCCAAGAGTATAAGGCCGTTAAAAGATGCATCATTTGCTCTCTTGGAGAGGGACACCACGCTGGCATATCGACCAGGCATGTGATCCAGCTGAACGTTTTTCAAGGTTTCTTTTGTTCTTCGTGCAATAGGTGGAGCAGTTCTTTGAAAAGGTAGATTCTCACGCAACAGATAACCTCCGCAATCGAACGAGCTCTGTAGAAAGCATCCGGAGAAGGAAAGTGAATTCCTCTGGGTGATGCTTTACCACAGTCAATCTTAAGTCAGCTGGAAGTACCCTAACGTTCATGTGAAGTTTACAACGTGAATTACGTCGGTATGATTACTACTACATCACTCAGTCGACGTTTGGCAAGCCATCTTCAGAACGTAGGGCCGGAACTGCACACGCAGCAGCAAACATAACGTGAATCTCACACGTCAGTATCTTGCTGAAAACACGATAATGTTGAACCATTGCCACGACCCAACAAGACTACAGATAACAGAAGCCATGGACATGATATGATATAATCCCTTCATAATTCATCAGAGTACCTCACCCCCAAATGATCCCACTCTCTACCTCCACCGGACTTTCCCCAGGAGCGAAGACCTTAAGCAAACTCGCCAATGGTTGACCCAAAGAGTTTGACCTATAGCGACCACACTTCCCATGCCTGAACTCCGAGGGAACACGGTCCACCAATCAATATATGAGCTACGTCACCACTCTCATTGGTAACATGTCAAGAAAAGATTTATGCCGTCTTATATAGTGTTGTATCATTTATAATCAGTTTGCCTGAAGATGGGCAGTGTTCGCGTGCCCGAAACGTCTTGTGTATTTCAAAGAATAATCTGAAAATGAATATAGGACATTTGATTCACATTGTACCTGATATATCAAAATGTTTGGTGAGGAAAATTGGAAAAAAAGATCTACTAAGTGTTTAATATTCATTGGTCTTTAACAAAAAGTGTACCAGAGCAAATATTCTGCTTGCTTACACAATTATATATATATATATATATATATATATATATATATATATATATATATATATATATATATATATATATATATATATATATATATATATATATATATATTTATTAGCTCGGAGCAAGCATATCTTGTCTTCCGTCGGTCAAGCTAGAGCAACACACACTGACGGTGTGTTGAATGGTATCTGTGACTGACAGTGTCTGACTGAATCCAACATGGATTCATAGGTGGTCATCTCCAGATTCAGATGGACTGGCACTTACATGACTTACACGTTTCTTGTGGTGAGTCTTGGTTGAAAGTGCTTACGAGTCTTCCACACAATGTGCCACAGGCAACACGACCTTCTCCAACGCGTGCTGTCTTCACACATGCATCACACCCGGGGCTGCCGCAGGGTAGGAAGAGAACTGTCTTAAGAATTTGTTAGTAATGTCAAAGAAGTTGGTGAAGTTGATATGAGATGTTGGTGAAGACGAACGGTATCAAAACTCTACCATGATGAATTAAGAATTGGTGAAGAAGGCAATCTTGAAAAATGGTCCTGACGATCTAAAAAGTTAGTCGTACATTCGTTAAAAAATAGATGTACAGTCAACCAAAAAAGTATCGGTACACTTAGGGTCGATGGATTTAGAAAAGAGCAACGTTACTCCAGCTGTTTCGATACGGTTGTTATTTTTGGTTATTTTTGGTTAATTCTTATGCATCATAATAACATGAAAAAGATATTTGTGTTCAAAGAGAACAAACAAGTGTAATTCTTTGAACTGGTGGAACATTTGCTCCACATTTATAGAACGAAGAAAACTGTAAAGCTAAAGGGATGTTTTGTCATTTCCCATATATTACGAGGTTATGAAAATGAGATAAGACAATGAGAAGATCGACTGATATCGTTAGAAGATCGAGTACCTTTGCCGAGGGGAACATTTGAACAGATAAACAAAAATATACCTATTATCAGGACATCATTATTTTGCTCGCGAGGAAATTACTAAACTAATGCATGCTAATTTTATCTAATTACAGGAGTTTCGAAAATGAAAGACCATAAACGTGCAAAAGACACTTGCATAACTGAATGAGACTTGAAGTCTTATATGGCCGTTGCTTTTGTTCCACTGGCCAGAAATTATAATGGTGAAGTGATAAAGACACTTACTTCTCATGAAACTAAATCAAATTACAGTGAAGTTTTGCTGAAATAATCTTTCATTCCTTAGTGCATAATTTCTTATTTCATTTTGACCATAAAGTATCTTTTTAACAGATCCTGTATATCCAGGTATATCTTACCAACAAGCACGGGAAAGCTTCAGTATAACAGTTCATGATTATCTGGTAACTCTATTAAAGGAAGGTTCCTTCACCCCTTTGATTGTAAGCTCTCCTGACGTGTGCAGGCAGTGTCACTGCCGAAGAAGGAGGAGCTGGTGGAGTAATCCATGACGATACTTGAGGGATTGTATCCATGATCTTCGTCGTCCGTTTCATAATGTAAGGCAGGACAGTGGTAGAGATACTTTTTTTCGTTGACTGTACATGTCATTCGCAGGACTAGTGAACGAAAACAGCGTACTTGGTGCTAAAGCTCAGCCTTGTAACATTCCGACAGAGCTTGGAAATGGAAAGACGCAGAATCAGTCAAGACGATTAGGGCAGTCATACCAGTCACTCTAGCTGGGGACCAGGTCTAGGTCATACTGGCTGAAGTCCAGAGATACTAGGTCATACTGGTTGGGGATCAGTGATCCTGCGTCATACTGGTTGGGGATCAGAGATATTGGGTCATGCTAGTTGGAGGTCAGGGATACTGGGTCATACAGGTTGGGGGTCTGACCCAAAGTGTCCATAAAAGGAACGAAATTGCTTTGCACTGATGATGTGCGTGTTTACATATTCTCTTCCACGCAAGTTTTCACGTCATGATCAGACTATAATAAAACCCTGTCAGTTATCTCTGCCTTTCCTCGAACTTCACACTAAAATTCGAGGATATAATTCTTCAGTAAGGGATACACGTCTCCTGAAGATAATGTTGGAGAAAGTTTGACCAGGTTTCCCAGCTCGAGTGCAGAACGTCCTCCTTCTCCTCCTCCTCCGAGAGAGAGTCATGACGTTTCTTCTGGACGATGGTATATGTGAATGATCGTTTAAGCTTCGACTGTGACACCCTCTGACGACGGTGTTGTCTTGGCCGTCTGTGACTGGGTGTAAGAGCGAGTCCTCACACAGTCCAGGTTCCACTTGAATGCAATACTGCGTGTAACTGGATCCTCCTCCTCTCACTCGTACCCGTCCTGAAGTCACGTATATCTTGTGTCTCTCCTGACAGTGTCTCATCCCAACCTAACACCATAGCAGCATTTCAGCAGAGGTCTCGTCTGCTCTTAGCTGCTGTTCCTCCTACAATTACTGCTGTTCCTGCTGCACCCATTCTGCTGGTGCTAAAGCTGTTTCAGGTAAAGATACAGACTTCCCTGTTGGAACACCCCCTGCTAATATATCACGGTCTCTTTCTTCGTGTTGTAACCTTCCTGCTGTCACTGTAACTAGCTCTGTTGTAATTGCCTGCTGTCCCTGCTTAACACAGCCTGCTGGTTACTGATTCAGTCTACGTTCGCTGTGCCAGTGTTCTGCCAGCAGTTAGCCCTCTTGAGCTGGTTGAGAGACCTGCCATGATCCGGTCCGTCGTGACCTGCTTGCTGAAGCTTCCCCTTCCCCTCACACCCCCACCCTACACCCTCCCCCTCACATTTCCTTCCCCAACCCCAGCCCCTTCCCTCTGTCACCCTTACCCACATCCCTCTCTCCCCCCTTCCCCATCCCCATCGGCTCCCCTCTGGTGGTAGCAGCAAGGAAATTCCAGGGTCTCCATTTGCCAGAGTTCACTTACTTCGCTGTATCTTGCCAGCGAACTTGGGAGTTGTCTTCTTATCATTATGCAGATGCAAATTCAAATGCCCTGCACACGCTGCCAGGCGCACACATGACAAACTTGGCGGTACCTCCTACATATTCGACACACATGTATTGGCTCTTCGTCACTCCAGGATCTATCAACATTACATTACTAAAACCTGTAATACCTTCTTTTGCCACTATCTCAGGACTCAATGTCATAACTTTAGATTCTGTCTTTCCTTACTTAGATGACAAAACGATAAATGAAATACGCACTCAGAAGTAGGGTATTACAAAGCGTTTCTCCCTCTGTACACCTGGCGTATATATGACGTGACAGCAATACATCATATCGAACACACGTCTTACACATGGTTCCAAAGATTGGTCACAGTTCCTTACCATAGGTCACACTGCTTGTTAGGTCACCCCTAGGTCAGTCTGCTGCATTATGAGTGAGATCACTAAACGTTCTTTGATATGACGGGGAGTAGACTCTACTCCCTCAGCAAACTAGCCACCCTCCTGTCCTTATACCATACAAACACTGCCTCACCTGACTCCTCGTTCCTCTCCATCCTCTCACCTCACACTTCACAACCATTCCCACCATCTGAGTCCTCGTCCTTCCCCTCCTCCTCTCCTCACACCTCACAAACACTCCACCATCTTGGGTCCTCCCACCTCCCTCCTTCCCTCCTCACACCTCACACGCATTCCATCATCTGAGGGCCTTGCTCTCCTCCCCCTACTCACACCTCACGAGCATTCCGCCACCTGAGCCTCACCTTCTCATCTGGGTAATCCACTGAATCTGTTCTGATCTTCCATTTCACGCGGGATGAAGTGGGCGGAGAGAGAGAGCACCTGATAGCCATGCACCCGCTCCTCACTCCCCCACCTCTCCCCCGCTCTGCTTGGTATGGAACACACCTGGACAGAGACAGGGCCAATCACGAACTGAGTGTCAGGTGATATTGGTCCAGATAAGTGGGTGATAGAGTGTGTTGCTTTGAGTGTTTGGGGCTCATTACGTTGTTCTGACAGTGTGAGGAGCAGTTTCTATCGGTCCGAGTGTGTAGGTGGTGTATTACAGTGTTCTTCCCCAGATATTCTCAAAGGCGATGTCTCACTTACATTCTGATACCTTTTCATCTCTCATTTGGTCTTGATTGCCATCTACAGGCGTCTGGGCAAGGAATTGGCAAGGTTCCTGAAGTATTCTAGGTCCACGTTTTGGGTCTATAGGGGTTTTGATCTCCTGAATGAGGCGGGGCATTGATGAGGTGTTGCAGGAAGTAGTCGCCTGATGATGCATTCTGAGCGCCCAGTGCGCCTGGAAATCTCACGTGCACCCACAAATTTCTTGCTTTCATGAGAGATTTCGGCTTTATTCTCCTTATTAAAGGTTAGAGCCAATCATATTGAAGCCCTGATAGATGAAATACAGCGCCAAGAAGGGTAACTCCCTAAATGAAGTGGTCGCCAGGAAGAGTGAAGAAAGAACACCATTCCCTCAAGAAAGCCTGAGGAACATTGAGGCGTGTTTTTGCCAGTCCTAACACCGTTAAGCTTTCAGGAACATTAGTCTAAGCGATCAGATACACGTTGATTTCAACCTGAGTCGTATGCTTGTACCCACAACATACCTTCGCTATGTTTCGTCTTTGAAAATATATGGGAGGCGGGAAATGTTTTATACGGATACTGAATGTAGGTTTCAGTATATTGGTTCTAAATCATGTTGGTCTGAGTTTGTAGGTGGCATATTATTCTCTCCTGAGCGTGTGAATGGTACATTATGGTGGTCTGAGTATGTGGGTGGTACATTATCTTGATTTGATAGTGGGTTGTTCATTATGTTGGTCCAAGTATGCGACTGGTGCAGTATAATGACCTTAATTTATAGGGGACACATTACATTGGCTTTAGTGTTGGGGGAGAGGACATATTAAGTTAGGCAAAGTGTTTGGATATACCTATCTGATATCCACAGTGTTTGTAGCCAACTTACCACACGCCAAACACACCACCTCCATCATCACCCTACCACACCAGACATCACCTCTGCCACTCCAATACGGCATTCGAGTACCCTCTGGTACACCATACATGACCTTTCCTCTACGCAGTCTGGGTTCGCATCATGTAACCCATCCAATTCAAGCCAACCAGAAAAACACACGTGGAAAAACAACAACAAAAGAACATATTGGCCATTTCCCCATATCGAAATTGTCATCTTCCATCCGGACGACATCATCGACGCAAACGGCAAACAAAAAGCACGTACCGCGCAGACAAATATAACAAAAGAACTCAAACTTCTCACCACCGATAAACAAACAGAAAATGGGAATTCTTTCCTAAATTCAGTGTATCACATGACTGACTCACGATACATAGAATTCCCCCTCGTACCATCCCGGTCCTTACACATGTCGCCCTTCAGACCAACAGCATCGCTTCCATCAAGAAGGAACACACACACATACTCACGAAACAGCTCAAAGCATCGGCCACAAAAGCCACTACAGCATCTTCAATGCCAGGCCATATTTAAACTGCATAAATTCCATCCTAAAACTGCATCATGATCTTCCCCCCTTCACTGCTACCTGCACTGACTAATCTGTGAAAAAACCGTGGACAAACTACTTCCCTGCAACCCGCCCTAACTACCTGTCAGACGACGTAAAACGCTTCAGTCCAATAGCGGTCCAACCGCTGATTGCCAGCCTGTCTGACTGCTCTGGGGTAGACACGATGATCATGCGTTTCGGGAAATTTTACAGTATATATATATCCGCCTCATGATATATATATATATATATATATATATATATATATATATATATATATATATATATATATATATATATATATATATATATATATATTGGAAAGGATCACAATTTTGCGCGTGATGAAGATATTCCTATGAGTCCACGGGGAAAATGAAACACGATAAGTTCCCAAGTGCACTTTCGTGTGATAATCACATCATCAGGGGAGACACAAGAGAGAAATATAAGTTAGTTGATATACAACGAAGAGACGTAGCTAGGACGCCATTTGGTAAACATGTGATTGTCCAAAGCATACAACGAGCGTTCATAAACTTATCATTTTACAAATCTCATCAACAATAAAGTTATCTAATTTGAATAGACCATCACTAATATTAAGATCATAATTCTTTGTATATTCAATAGTAGAAGATTCAATGATATTTCTCTTGGTAATAGAGTTAGAGTTAATAACTGTGATGGCATTACTCCAGTCAATACAATAGTCATAGTTTTTAACGTGGTTAAACAAGGCATTTGATTCTTATCCGGTTCTTATACTATATTTATGTTGCTTAAGTCTAACAGAAAGATCCTTACCAGTCTGACCAACATAAAATTTATCACAATTTCCACAAGGCACTTTATAGATGCATCCAAGAGAATTTTCTGGTGAATTGCTGATTAAGATATTCTTTATAGTATTATTGTTGCTAAAGGCAACATTTACATTAAAGGATTTAAGCAACATGGGAAGTAAAGTGAAATTATTATTAAAAGGGAGAACTAAAAGATTCTTGGTGTCAATGGGAGGTTTGGGCTCAACTCTATAAAATGATTTCTTTGCTAACTTAAGGGATTTATCAATGAAAGATCTAGGGTACTTTAACATAGATCCAATAGAATATATATATATATATATATATATATATATATATATATATATATATATATATATATATATATATATATATATATATATATATATATATATATATATATAGTAATGAGACACTGATTGATCCAATGAATTCTGTTTCATTTCCCAGAGGTAATTGTCGCTTTGAAGTTAGCCAGACACAACTGTGCACACACATTCCCTTGCCATGTATTGCCCTACCTTCTCATACTGAACGCGGTCGAACATGCACCTAAGCTCACAGGATCGGCTGAAATAATCCCCATAGAAATCTCTCTGGCTTGTAGAGTATCAAATGTCCTTTTGGCTACCACAGTTTTACATTCCGTTTTAACTGTTGTGATTCCTAATTTGCATATGAGGATGTAAATCCTTTCATCAGTTGGGCAGGAGTGCAGTCGTTCATGCTCCATGGGATCTTGCTCGGTCGTAGACGATTGGATGAGTCTGTTTATTGTTGCCCTCTGCTGATGGTACAGATTAATTAGATCCTTCAATTAATCATGGATCCATAAGATGTGTATTTCATGGATTTAACGTCAAGAGGTTTGGCGATGATGATTTTTTATTTGTGTTGGGGGACGTGCATATATTTTTTCACGTTTTGTCCATTCGTACTTCCCATGATATATTTTTCCTCCCCCCCCAAACTCTCCCTCCTCCCTCCTCCGTTTTCCCTCCCTCCCTTCTCCCTCCGTCCGTGCCCTCTTTCTGTTCTCTCTCTCTCTCTCTCTCTCTCTCTCTCTCTCTCTCTCTCTCTCTCTCTCTCTCTCTCTCTCTCTCTCTCTCTCTCTCTCTCTCTCTCTCTCTCACACACACAGCAGGAAGGTAATATATTCCATTCCATCAAAAGTTATAAACAACTCTTCGGACAAGCAGATGCTCCTGAGCTCCCATGTAAAGGAGGGGAGAGGGCCTTCCCTTCCTCCCTCCCTCCCATGGTGGCTCCTTCCCCTCCCAGCGTTACCTGCCTATGCGATGACACGATTTCGCTCCCGCAGTGAGCCCACAGCTTCACTCTCTGTTATCCCACAGCTTCACTCTCTGTTATCCCACTGCTTCACTACCAAAGTGATCCCCCACATTGACTTCCGCAGTGAGTCTAGAGTTTGACTCCCACAGCGAGCCCTCGCCGTCACTCCCACAGTGATCCCACAGCTTCACTCCCACGGTAAATTCACAGCTTGACTCCCATAGTGAGCCCACACTTTCACTCCCACAGTACGTCCTCATCCTCACACCCACAGTAAGCCCACATCGTCACTCCCACAGTGAATCCACAGCTACACTCCCACAGTAACACACCTGCAACAATCGCTTAGTATGAGTGATTATTTTAATCGTTTTTCATGTTTTGTTTTGATTAACATAGTTATTTTGCAAATGTAATTCTGTAATTCTTTTAATCGTATTCATGTGCATTTATACATACATTCATTTTACCACTGTAATTCATTCTCGTTGATATATTGACTTCTTTCTCTCTGTGAGCAGAAAGATGAATAATTCTGTTGATTATGTTCATTCATCAAAATTCTCAATTATCTTTTCAAATCTCTCTTGTTTCTCTGTCCTCTCAACTCTCATTGGATTATCTATTCTTTCACCTCTCTTTAAATTATCTATCCTTTTACCTCTCTGTAGATTATCTATCCTCTCACATCTCTTTCGTATCATCTATCCTTCCCCCCCACCTCTCTTTACTCACATCTCTTTAGTATCATCTATCCTTCCCACTCTCTCTTTACTCGACCCATCCTTCATCTCTCTCTAATTCGAGCTGGTTCATTATCTCCGTTCCTCTGAATGGCTCATCCGTGGATGTGTATTTTCTATTTATTTATTTTTTTTTTCTCCTGGCCATTCTACACTACCTCAGTGTTGCGTGTGCGTCCACCATACCGGTACACTCACTTCCCCTACACCCCTACACTCACGCCCACTACACCGCTAAACTTGCGTCCACTCCACCGCTAAATTCATCTCTATTGCACTGCTGGACTCGCTTACACTCCACCGCTAAATTCATCTCTCCTGCACTGCTGGACTCTGCTACACTCGCGTCCACTACATCACGACTTTCCCGTTCGCTACATCAGTACCCTCGCGCCAAATACATCGTTCCAGGCGTGTCTTCACCATCACTACACTGTCATCCCGTGTATTAATGCTTTCCCCTCCACTACATCACTATACTCCCGTCCGCTGCACAGGCTACATTTCTGCTATTTCCCATCCGTCAACACACTACACTGCCGTTTGCCACAACGCTACACTCCCGTCCGCCAAAAAGCTACACTCCCGTCCGCCACATCGCCACACTCCCGTCCGCCAAAAAGCTCCACTCCCGTCCGCCACACCGCTACATTCATGTTCGCTACCCCACCGCTACATTCATGTTCGCTACCCCGCTGCACGTCACCTAAGTTATAACTTGGGGATGCTGGAGTAATTCATATTCCTTACTTATGTCGGTTCTTTCCAAAAGAAAACTTGCACGAGTCTTTTTTTTGCCTTGCATCATCTGCATGATATTAGTGGGAGCGGAAGAACAGTTTCAACAACAGTTTTACTGACAAAAATCTGCCTAATTTTCGTGGCGAGACACCTGCAGCCAAACTTGGCTTTAGTGGGCCGGGGTAAAACTCCTCGCTTCAAGTGTAGGATCCCGGGCTCCGCGACAACCCCCACTGGGGTTTGAGGTTGGTGGTGGGAGTGAGATTAGGTTGTCGAGGGTTGAATGTTCGTGTGTATAAAGTTCAAGGGTCCTTAGAGTGGTGGGGTTTGTGGGTGGGGTTGTGGGTGCATGTATGTGGCTAGGATGAGGGGAGGATGGGGAGGTTGTTGAAGTGGTTGGAGTGAGGTTAGAGGGCTAGGGGGTGACAGGGGTTGGCAAGTGGAGGTTGGTATTGGGCTATTGGTTGGTAAGATTGGGGGTGTGACTGACGATGCTTGGGGTTGGTACTGAGGTGTGGGGTTAGGAGGCTTGGGTGGGGTTGATATTGAGGTGATTGAGTTGGGGTTGGGATACTTAAGAATGCTGGTGAGGTGGTCAGGGAAGGGTTGCAGAAGGTTGGGATAGTGATGAGGAGGTCGGGGTGTGTGGGTGTGTGGGGTTAGGATGCTTAGGATGGCGTTGAGGTGGTCAGGTGGAAGTGGTTGGTGAGGTTGGGGGGTGTGGTTAGGTAGCGGGGAGAAGAAGGACCATCATTATCATCACCATTTCCTCTGGTCGTTCTCTGGAGGCTGTAAAGTCCAAGGATTTCCTCCCGCTAATACCTGCCTCTGGACGGCTTGGGTCTTATGCATTAGTTCACTGTCTACACTGTTATTCACGCTGATGCCCTCGCCAAAATAGTAGGTAATTACGTGAACGAACATTGAATGGGACACAGACAGTGAAATACATTGAATGGGACACAGACAGTGAAATACTTTTCAACAGACTTTTCATTGTCTGTTATTTCAGCGGGTCCTTCATTCACCCGTACATTTTTCACTTCCTTTCACTGTAATTCGTATTGGGTTTCCAAGGATTTTTGCTTGTTATAGATGTATAAATTTTCTTCAACCTTATTAAGATCTGTTTTCATGCGTGACAATGAGAGAAACACCTTCTGCTTCTTAGACACACTTTTAGGGACATTAGGTGAGCTGATCATAGGAATAAGAATTTGAAACAAGATTTGATATATATATTTAATTTGTTTATGGATGGGGTTGTTAGGGAGGTAAATGCAAGAGTTTTGGAAAGAGGGGCAAGTATGAAGTCTGTTGGGGATGAGAGAGCTTGGGAAGTGAGTCAGTTGTTGTTCGCTGATGATACAGCGCTGGTGGCTGATTCATGTGAGAAACTGCAGAAGCTGGTGACTGAGTTTGGTAAAGTGTGTGGAAGAAGAAAGTTAAGAGTAAATGTGAATAAGAGCACGGTTATTAGGTACAGTAGGGTTGAGGGTCAAGTCAATTGGGAGGTGAGTTTGAATGGAGAAAAACTGGAGGAAGTGAAGTGTTTTAGATATCTGGGAGTGGATCTGGCAGCGGATGGAACCATGGAAGCGGAAGTGGATCATAGGGTGGGGGAGGGGGCGAAAATTCTGGGGGCCTTGAAGAATGTGTGGAAGTCGAGAGCATTATCTCGGAAAGCAAAAATGGGTATGTTTGAAGGAATAGTGGTTCCAACAATGTTGTATGGTTGCGAGGCATGGGCTATGGATAGAGTTGTGCGCAGGAGGATGGATGTGCTGGAAATGAGATGTTTGAGGACAATGTGTGGTGTGAAGTGGTTTGATCGAGTGAGTAACGTAAGGGTAAGAGAGATGTGTGGAAATAAAAAGAGCGTGGTTGAGAGAGCAGAAGAGGGTGTTTTGAAGTGGTTTGGGCACATGGAGAGAATGAGTGAGGAAAGATTGACCAAGAGGATATATGTGTCGGAGGTGGAGGGAACGAGGAGAAGAGGGAGACCAAATTGGAGGTGGAAAGATGGAGTGAAAAAGATTTTATGTGATCGGGGCCTGAACATGCAGGAGGGTGAAAGGAGGGCAAGAAATAGAGTGAATTGGAGCGATGTGGTATACCGGGGTTGACGTGCTGTCAGTGGATTGAATCAAGGCATGTGAAGCGTCTGGGGTAAACCATGGAAAGCTGTGTAGGTATGTATATTTGCGTGTGTGGACGTATGTATATACATGTGTATGGGGGGGGGTTGGGCCATTTCTTTCGTCTGTTTCCTTGCGCTACCTCGCAAACGCGGGAGACAGCGACAAAGTATAATAAAATATATATATATATATATATATATATATATATATATATATATATATATATATATATATATATATATATATATATAGTATCCACACGAAAAGATTGCGAGTGACTAGGAAGACTACAAAAGAAAAGAGAAGGACGCACAGGTTGAAAAAAAGATGGGTAGAAAGAGTATCGATGAACGTGAGAGAGAATAAAACATTGTTTTAGAATGTCACTGGTATGAGGAGAAGGGAACAAGTGGGAGCAACAGTAAAGGAGCAAATGAGGAAATAGTAACAGGTGGAGAAGAGGCGAAGAAGACACGGAATCATTATTTTGAAGGACTGTTGAATGTGTTAAATAAGGTGACAGAAGTTGTGTGTTTGAAGGTGAGGTGGTATGCTGAGGGAGAATCTCCTGGCGAGTGAAAAGGTGGAAAGGGAGGAGACACTGAAAGTTTTAAAAGATGGAAGTGTGGCAGAGCGGCAGGAATGGGTGGCAATTCACTTCAGTTTCTCAGGAAACTGGATGATAATGTGGTTGACTGGCTAGTCAGGCTATTCAACGCTAGTATGGCCCAGACTAAGGTGTTAACTACTGGAAGAAAGCATGTATTAGGCTCGAATCACTGAGATATAGATTTGTTGAGTAAACCTGAAAGACGTATGGGAGAGTGGTGATAGAGAGGGAGGTGGCATGCACAGAACACCATGTTGTGGAGGAGTGTGTGGCTTTGATGATAGCGAATATGTGAACCAATGTTTCCCTTGCAGAGTTTGTGTAATATTCGTTTAGAATAATAAAAAAAAAAGTTGATTGTATATCATGGATTTGGAGAAAGCGTATGACAGGGTTGACAGAGAGGCCTTGTTGAAAGTGCTACGAATATATGGTGTGGGAGGAGAGTTACTAAATCCAATATGGGGTTTTAACCAGGAGGATTAAGGTGTGTGTGCGAGTGAGACGTGAGGAGGGTGAACGGTTCTAGGTGAAGATGGTTCTACGTCACGGATGTGTCATATCACCGTGGCTATGTCATCTGTGGATGAGGTGGAGGAATGGGGTGGGGGGATGACAGGTGACTCACCTGCTGTTGGAAATGACACGGTTCTGGTGGCAGGACCCCAGAGTGAAATTTCCACCAGCTGGCGAGAGAGACTGTGAAAAAATTGACGGTAAATAAGACCAAAAGTGAGTGAGGTGATGAGCTGCAGCCTTCAGTGGTTTCTAAAGATGCTCTTCCTCTCTTATGATCACGTGAACGTCATCAACGTATCAGCAATACGTAGCCCGACTACTTTCTGCTGATGATACGTTGATGATAGAATGGTATACCTGGCCCTTGCTGTCTCAGCTAACATAGAAATAAAACAAGTGTAAAAACCCACCTTTGCAAGAGTCGTCATGTCGTCTCAAGAGTTTCAGCTTTTGCCTCACCGTGAGACAGTGATTTTACCACGGTATATGACTCTCCACATTTAGTCTTTAGATTTTAAGCTGTTATTTTTATTTTCTTTTTATCGTTATCTCTGACTTAGAGTCTCTTAGGTCTTTTGAGGTTTGGCGATTACTCTTAGCTTACCGACCGGACAACGTGAGTGCCTTGCAGACATATGAACGTGGAAGAAAAATCTCTTGTAACACACTGAAGTCATGAGAATGAACACAATTCCTTACATGTAATTGTACTGCCGCGTCGTGAGAAATGAACTACGCATGGCAATATCATGTCACACTTTAGAAGAATAATCTGAACCCCGTGGTGCAAATCCTCTTTATATGACCTCAGCGTCAAGCTAAGCTGAAG
Source organism: Panulirus ornatus (assembly GCF_036320965.1). Classification (NCBI taxonomy): domain Eukaryota; kingdom Metazoa; phylum Arthropoda; class Malacostraca; order Decapoda; family Palinuridae; genus Panulirus; species Panulirus ornatus. Next base: position 10,823,502 of record NC_092226.1, on the reverse strand, counting down.
TCCTTTCTGAAAACTTAAAACCATGAAAGAGAGAGAGAGAGAAAAAAAAGAAGAGCTTAAGTTATGACTCACGTGTCCATGAAACGTTTGTCCTGAAGCGTTGACAGTAGCGAGGTGTGAACGTTAATGATGATAATGTTATGTTCCACTCACCAGGTGACAGAACGCCCCTCTCCACCACCCGCTGTGGGGGTCACTCGTTATTCTCTGATTATAAACCCTGGTGTTTACCCCGACCTAGCAACCCTCCTACCACCCGATCTCCCACCCCTGGACAGAGTATTATGAGGTTGAGAAAGAAGGAGGAGGAAGAAGTGAAGGAGTTATGAGGGAAGGGTTAAGAGGTGGGTTGGGGAAGTTGGGGGTTCTGGGGTTAGAGGACTGGATAGGCGGACGGGGTGACCCAGGGATGGTGTTTCTCGTGGTGGAGGTCAACCTCCTGGGCTCACAGTTCATCAAGGTCCAGCTTCACGAGGGTAGTACACAAGTATTTTCAAGACGACAGTTGAGGCTGGTGTGAGTGTAGCGCGTGCGGGAGGGAGGGTCGTGGCTGGTACTGACACAGAGGGGGGGTCACCACCTTCGACATACCTGGCCTGTCGTTCGTTTACCCACCTTCAGCAAGACGGTCCGACTCTCGGTTATTTCCTCATACGTCGTACATCCATGTTAGAGGATAGTATGAATGAAGTCTTCAAGGATCGTACTCCCATTTTCAATGGTCGTATTGTCGTGCTCACTAATAGCGTCGTCGTCCCCCAAGGGTCGTATAGTCGTACTTACGAGGTAATAGACTCCGGGACAAATAAGTAGAATAGTAACGGGTTACTCATCATCAACGCCAACAGGAGACCTCGAAGCCTCACCGTGACTGACGACCAGCAAACATGTACCTGTGGAACATGGTGTGTGAACCGTGAGACTGGACTTGTAGTTAGAAAGACATGATTTTCTTCAAGCTTAGATTCCATGGTTGCCCCCCGGCACCCCGGTACCCGTGTGGTTCTATAACTTGACGGACGTGAGGTGGTTTCAGACTTCCACCTTGCAGAGCCACACTGACGATGAACACGGGTGGCTGACGGAGGAGACGGAAGCTGATAAATTCACTCGCCAGGAATGTTCGTTATCTTCTTTAGTGTCTCTGTAGCACACAGCAAGTGAGGGGAAAACTTTGATCTCCAATGTATCAAGTGGCAGTCTAACCATCGTGATGTCATAAGACTCAAACTCGAATTTCAGACATGTAGACACGAAGCAGACCACATTTATATTGCCAAGGTACTTTTCCTCTCTGCTTCTGATGCAGGATCTACACGACAGTTGTCATCCTTCACTTTCAAGAAATTGATTCTCGTATTTACCATCTATCGTAAACTGTCGTAACCTCCCGGATCATATACTCCGGCAGGGTAAGTGTGGATACAGTCTGGTCTTTTGGATGGGGGCTTTGGGTCTATCGGGTGCAAAGGTCTAGTGTAATTAACTTCGTAAATCCCAAATCGGATGGGAGCAAAGGTGGCTTCTTAACGCTTCCATCGGGCGCATTTGGAATCGCGCGTACACGCTAGCTATATTATATTTTCTTCCTCTGATTGGAATAAGGTGGCTATCCACTCCTCAGGGATCGAAACCCGTGATTGGCTCATGATGTAAACATTACGCAGCCATCTTGGTTGGAAGGTCGAGGAGGAAAGGCTGGCTGTCCATCAGTGAGACACAAGTTAACACACCGGGTGCAGGTGACTTAATGTGGTAACTAGAGATGAAAAATGTGTTAGGCAATGTATTACAGTGTTTAGATCTATTAATATTAACAAATTTTGGGAGCCTTGAAAAATGTGTGGAAGTCGAGAACATTATCTCGGAAAGCAAAAATGGGTATGTTTGAAGGAATAGTGGTTCCAACAATGTTGTATGGTTGCGAGGCGTGGGCTATGGATAGAGATGTGCGCAGGAGGATGGATGTGCTGGAAATGAGATGTTTGAGGACAATGTGTGGTGTGAGGTGGTTTGAGCGAGTGAGTAACGTAAGGGTAAGAGAGATGTGTGGAAATAAAAAGAGCGTGGTTGAGAGAGCAGAAGAGGGTGTTTTGAAATGGTTTGGGCACATGGAGAGAATGAGTGAGGAAAGATTGACCAAGAGGATATATGTGTCGGAGGTGGAGGGAACGAGGAGAAGAGGGAGACCAAATTGGAGGTGGAAAGATGGAGTGAAAAAGATTTTGTGTGATCGGGGCCTGAACATGCAGGAGGGTGAAAGGAGGGCAAGGAATAGAGTGAATTGGAGCGATGTGGTATACAGGGGTTGACGTGCTAAATACTGATGAATAAGTGGCTTGAAAGTGAAGTGTTATCTATAGAGAAATGAAGCAGACTGCAGGTGGTCAGAAATGTTGAAAAAGAGATTCAGTTTGGACCGCCAACACCTCGGCCTGTGGGAGGGTATTCAACAATATATATTTTTCAAAACCCATTTTTTTTTTTTGCGTGTTGGAGTGTAGAAGGATATCCTTGACACATTTTGTATTTTTTTTTTTTTGTCTTAAGAAATAGTAATACATGTGGCTTGAAGAGCAGTGGTTTTTATTCTTCTCACATGCACCGCTCACAGATAAACAAATAAGCCCCGAAATTTATTATATAAAGTCACGAACAAAATTGATATTAGATTATATATATATATATATATATATATATATATATATATATAGAGAGAGAGAGAGAGAGAGAGAGAGAGAGAGAGAGAGAGAGAGAGAGAGAGAGAGAGAGAGGGAAGGAGAGAGAGAGAGAGAGAGAGAGAGAGAGAGAGAGAGAGAGAGAGAGAGAGAGAGAGAGAGAGAGAGAGAGAGAGAGAGAGAGAGAGGTCTTGCAAATGGATACGGTATCTAGCTTTGCATATATTAACATTTTCAGTTTCTTGAATAGATAGAAAAAAAAAATATCAGTAAAAATCTCTAGAAAACGGGATTTTATCGCCATTGCATTGAACCCACGAGAATTTTGAGCTGGAGCAGGATGCTTTAAGGTCGCCAACGTCGTTGTAACCAACGATGAAACAGTCCTAATCACTTAACTAAAGTGTTATGGATTATTTGAGGACCACACACACCCTAGGCTCGTATGTGCACAGCTTACACCGTGACATTTATATTCCAGGGCGATTGTACTCCTAAGATCCTGAAAAAAAAAATAACGCTTGGAAAAATGTCTGCTGTGAGAGATTTACCCCCGAAAATAAATCCGTTTTACTGTGAGAAACGAACCCCGAAAAACCTTGATGCTGTGACAAATCTACCCCCCGCCCCCTCATAAACACCTTCGTTGTGTTTAAAACCCGACCCTTAAAAATCTCATTGTTTTGTAGGTTTGCTTGATTAAACATTTACATCTGTAAAAACAAATTACTCAGTAAATGTGTTCATTCTGCCACAGTCTTTCCTATAGAACTAACTTCCAGTCCTGACACACTTTTAAGTTGGTTAGTTTCTAGCCGTTGAAATATTACTCCGTAAATTCCTTCCTCCCGTGGAAAACCTACTCTGTAAAATCCATCTTGCCAAGAAAAAACTTCGTCAGATCCATCTTACAATGAAGAATTTTCAAGGCTAATTATTTTTTTTCCTTGCGTGAAATAACTTGCCCCGTAATATTTTTCCTGCTGTGAAAAAAAAAAAGAAACCGTATACATTCCTCCCTGTTGTGAGAAATTCACCCCCCCCTGTAAAATCCTTCCCGCCGTGAAAAACCTACCCTATAAAAATCCCTGTTTGGAAAAAAGTTACCCCCGGGAAATCCTTTCTCCCGTGATAAACTTACCCCCGTAAAATAATTCCCGCCGCGGAAAAGTCATCCCGTAAAATCCATCTTGCCCTGAAAAAAACCTACCCCTTATAAGCTTCTCCACAATGGAAAACGTAACCCCATAAAAGAAAAACCTCACGTAACAAAATACTAACTCAATAGACCTGGGTTTTGTCTGATGACACCAACACTCGGATGTCATACCGAAGTGCAGGAAAATACAAAATTTATTTCTTATTCCCCATACGGTACGACTGCTTCACTGAGGGTAATAATGTAACGGTGTCTCAGGGGGGATTAGTTGGCGGGCGTAGGTGAAACTCCTAATACTTAAACTAACTGGATGGTAATTGATCATCGCCGTTATGACTGCCTCGTATAAACTTTCCTATCACGTAAAAAAATAAAAGAAATACAAATAACGAAGCCGTAGGGACTTAACTCCTGCTCAAAGTTACACCTGTAGAAACATCACAGCTTTTTCAAAACTTTTATCTTGTGAACCGCCTACGTAAGCTTCCAGGGTAAGGCAGGTCCCTTTGTACAAGAATGTGGCCTCTCGTTATGGTGGATTGACATCTAACCATCATCCTTTGAGGGTCGGAATAAACGCATTGGTCATCTTAACCAAAAGGGTCGTACCACTGCGGTGGTGAGGGGTCGTACTATGGTGGAGGTGGTGATGGGTCGTACCGTGGTAGTGGTGAAGGGTCGTGTGTGGTGGTGGAGGTGAGGAGCCTACATGGTGTGTGGTCAGGTGAGGCTCCAGCCCAACGCCCACCTCCCGTGACACGGTCCCTCCGCCTCGCGTGACCACTCCTCGTTCTGGCTAATTGTTACAAATGCTGCCTTGGCCAGAGGGGCGGTCATCACCACTAGAGCCGTGGCCAGAGGGGCGGTCATCACCACGGGAGCCTTGGCCAGAGGGGCGGTCATCACCACTAGAACCTTGGCCAGAGAGGCGGTCATCACCACTAGAACCTTAGCCAGAGGGGCGGTCATCACCACTAGAACCTTGGCCAGAGGGGCGGTCATCACCACTAGAACCTTGGCCAGAAGGGCGGTCATCACCACTAGAACCTTAGCCAGAGGGTGGGTCATCACCACTAGAACCTTGGCCAGAGGGGCGGTCATCACCACTAGAACCTTAGCCAGAGGGCCGGTCATCACCACTAGAACCTTGGCCAGAGGGGCGGTCATCACTACTAGAACCTTGGCCAGAGGGGCGGTCATCACCACTAGAACCTTGGCCAGAGGGGCGGTCATCACCACTAGAACCTTGGCCAGAGGGGCGGTCATCACCACTAGAACCTTGGCCAGAGGGGCGGTCATCACCACTAGAACCTTGGCCAGAGGGGCGGTCATCACTACTAGAACCTTGGCCAGAGGGGCGGTCATCACTACTAGAACCTTGGCCAGAGGGGCGGTCATCACCACTAGAACCTTGGCCAGAGGGGCGGTCATCACTACTAGAACCTTGGCCAGAGGGGCGGTCATCACCACTAGAACCTTGGCCAGAGGGGCGGTCATCACCACTAGAACCTTGGCCAGAGGGGCGGTCATCACCACTAGAACCTTGGCCAGAGGGGCGGTCATCACTACTAGAACCTTGGCCAGAGGGGCGGTCATCACCAATGGGACTGAAGTTACCACCAGACTCTCTGTGAAGTCTGCAGACGCACAAAATGCTCTCAGACAACCCCATCATCTCCTCAGTGCAGGATCCCACCGTGACCCGGGTGACATGCACAACAAGGCTATACGTTCAAGGTCACGAAGGCCTACAGTGAGATGAGTGAATCTGTTAGGGTCATGGGAATTAAGCCCCGGTGACTCAAGGTCTCTGGGGCCGTCACGCCTGCTGGCCTGTAATTACATAACTGAATATAATTCAGAGGATGAATTATGGAAGTTACTTCGTGCGTGCTAATGGGGACGGCGGCCAGGTGGCAAATATAGGAGGCATCCTCAGCCACCGGCTTTATTGACACATAAATCTGCTCTTGTTTAGTTCCTGGAGGGAAAAAAAAGAAGGAAGAAGAAAAGTTATTCACGTCGAGTGAAAGAGTGAGTGAGTGAGCTGAGGAGGAAGGGGGGAAAAAAATAATGAAATCATTGTACTTGCAAGAGAGAAGCAGGTACGGTAAAGCTGAGCCCAACTGCCTTCTTAACTCAGGCTTTTCCTCAAAATTGCAGGTCGTGATATTATATTTCCGTACAGATGACTTAGTAGGAATTATGGTGTGTGTATGTCAGAAAATGAAGCCCCTCAATGAAGACATTTGCTATGGCAAATCAGAGGAAAGACTAGCAGGATGCATACAAAACTCTCTGTCGTTTCTGGATATGATTGATCAAAAGCTGAATTAGAGTTGCCTTGCGATGGAATCGCTCGTCGAGAGGCCCACTCCTGTTGTCTCCAGACCTCAAGACAAACTTGGGTCTCGAAAGGCCCATCTTCGAGCTGTGAGCTCCACACCCACTGACACAGCTGATGTGCCGTATACGGCACGGGCCCCCGCCACCGCCAGTTGGCTGTGAGTGTTGTGTATACAATATGGGGCAGCGGAGTGGGAAGTTAGGAAGCGGCTTCTGGCATCTGAGATAATGTTTACACATCCTTCGTCCATAATCTCTAGTCGCAATCCACGAAACGCAGAGAATACATGGGCAGTATTCTTTCTCCCTTACCATCTTATATATATGTTTGCCAAATGGCGTCCTAGCTACGTCTCTTCGTTGTATATCAACTGACTGTTATGTTTCTCTCTTGTGACTCCCCTGATGGTGTGATTATTACACGAAAGTGCACTTGGGAACTTATGTTTCATTTTCCCCGTGGACTCATCGGAATTTATATATATATATATATATATATATATATATATATATATATATATATATATATATATATATATATATATATATATATATATATATATATATGTAATACTTCAAAAGTATTATTCTTTGTAATCTATTGGAAGTTCCTGCGGTGAGGACATTAAACATCTAGAGTGGCCACAGTCAGTGGGTCACAGAGGAAACTTGACCAGGAGGGAACTTAACAGTAGTAAATATGCTTAGGACTTAAGTTGGGCAGCAGTAAACTTGAGCAGGGGGTAAATCTGGACGACAAAAAAAAAAAAAAAGATTAAGAAAGGCATGAATATCAACAGAAGATCCAAGACGTAAACTTGAGCCATGGTAAACTTACGAAGTAAGTTGTAAACTTATAAAGATGTAAACTTAGCCAGGATTAAAACCAAACAGGGGTCAACTTGAGCAGGATTAGTATAATGCAGGGGGGGTAAACTAGAATTACGCAAGGGGTAAAGCAGAATTAGACATGGGTAAACTTCGGCAGGAGGAATACTTGCAGTAAAGGGGGAGCAAGATTATTCACTTGTATTATCTTATCCTTAACGATATATCCTGTTACAGGCCGTCATCTGTACAGACACAGCCAGCCTACGTGACGACTAAGACGGTTACACGGAGGTGGAGCACGTTACCTCCTTCCTTACTGACAAACATTGTGCCTATGATTAAATTCGGGTCATCATTACGTTCTCTCTCTCTCTCTCTCTCTCTCTCTCTCTCTCTCTCTCTCTCTCTCTCTCTCTCTCTCTCTCTCTCTCTCTCTCTCTCTCTCTCCCGTGGCAGCATGGGAGGGACAGATCTCACAGGATTCCTTTTTTGTATATCCTTGACTCTATATCCTCCTCTGTCCGTCTCTCGTATCTTGAGTTCCTTTATCACCTTGTCCTTTCCTTATGTATCATTATCAGCTCCTGTGAAGGATTCCTGATCTCTTCCTGTTATACAGGACGAGAAGGTGGTACTCTCTACCTGTGGGGTTTGAGGAAGAGGGGGAGAAGGAGGAGGGAGGCCTAGCAACCCTCGACCCTCACTCATGATCAACCAACCTGGTATTACTTGCCAGTTACGAGCACACGAGTTGGCATAATGCTATCTCTTTCGTTCATGGCAAAAAAAAGAAAAAAAAAGGAGGAGAAAGAAAAAGAGGATCTTATGTCCATAGACAGAGTAACAGGATCTCGGGAGAACCATACATAGTGCTGATGCTGTTCTCAGCTTCGTCTCGGTGTGTCTGATGGCTTGGTCAAGTGACTGAATAGAAGAACATTTGCCCACCACGTCAACTCCTGTGTTATGTGAGGTGAACTGATCCTTTTGAGATGTCTAAATTTGAATCATAGAGATGAAAGGAGTACTTCCTTCCTTCCTTCCTCCCTTCCTTCCTTCATTTCTTACTTCCTTTCTTCCTTCCTTCCTTCATTCATTCATTCCTTCCTTTCTTCCTTTCTTCTTTCCTTCCTTTCTTCCTTCCTTCCTTCCTTCCTTCCTTCCTTCTTTTCTTCCTTCCTTCCTTCCTTCCTTCCTTCCTTCCTTCCTTCCTTCCTTACTTACTTACTTACTAACTGACTTACTTACTTACTTACAACCTTACTTACTTATTTACTTACGTACTTACTAAACGAGGACTGACGATGAAATTTTGCCCAAAGGCATGGTAGTGGATGAATGGATCACGAAGATGGTATTAAAAGTACAGGAGACGTGGCCTTACGAGCGTGAAACTATCTCCCTGTCCTGTACAGAGACGTAATTACAAATTGGTCATTACGACGAGTTTAAAGCTCTCTGGTTATAACTCGCAGATGGTAATCATCATGATTACCTCAGCATCCCTCCCTGTGAAAGAGGTCTTCTGTTACCTGTGTCCTCTTCCTTGAAGGTGTCTGTAGCCCATGGCTGCGCTACTTCGAGTAACAGGGAAAGTTGACTTCTTTGGAGTTCAGAACTCTTTAACGCGACCGAACTCCCAAAGATTCACCATGGGTGACTTTTCCACGTAGGGTATAACCTCTTGTAGGCGGAGCCCGGTAACACCCATAGACAATACTCGCGCACACAAATAAACACAGACACACAGTCGTCAAAACTAACTGAAACAATTCATTTTACTTGAACATTATTATCTAGCAATGAACTTCAAGTTTACGGACTTACATCTAAGAAACTTGGGTCATTTTGAACATATCACCTTGCAAGCTTAAGTTAGGCGTAACGTTTTGCTCTGTGAATTAAATTGGAATTAACTTATAAAGTTTCCAAGTTGCCAGATATGTAAAACACATGAAGTTATGAAACTGCACTAAATCAAACCTCTGATTGTAAGTCATGGTTGTAGCGATTGTAAACTTGGTCTGAAGTGAATCATACCAAGTTATGTTGCAGTAAACTTAACAAAGCCCACAGACTTAACTTAAGCAGTTTAAGTTCAGCCATGTGAACTTCCAGTACAATGATCTAGCGACTGTAAAAATGAAACTTGAGACAAGTTCACAATGTTGTCTGTGCCAAAACCCGACCATTTCTTTTAAAGTACCTCTGGTACTGGTACCAGGTACGAGGGGCAGTGGTATTAGTGCCAGGTACGAGTGGCAGTGGTACTGGTACCTGGTACGAGTGGCAGTGGTACGAGTGGCAGTGGTACGAGTGGCAGTGGTACTAGTACCAGGTACGAGTGGCAGTGGTACTAGTACCAGGTACAAGTGGCAGTGGTACTAGTGCCAGGTACAAGTGGCAGTGGTACTGGTACCAGGTACGAGTGGCAGTGGTACTAGTGCCAGGTACAAGTGGCAGTGGTACTGGTACCTGGTACGAGTGGCAGTGGTACTGGTACCTGGTACGAGTGGCAGTGGTACTAGTGCCAGGTACAAGTGGCAGTGGTACTAGTGATACCTGTACGACTGGTACAAGTGGTCGGTAATAGTGGTAATGAGTCTTGTACTGGTACCATGATCTTGGTACTAGTGGCACTTGTACTAGTGGTCCTGGTAGTACTAGGACTGGTACAAACGGTACTAGTGTTACTGATATTGGTTCTAGTGGTCGACTGCGGACCGGCTAAACGCGACAAGGATTCGAACCTAAGTGGGTTCGACCCCGGGCGATGAGACCTTAAGGATTCGAACCTAAGAGGGTTCGACCTCGGGGACGAGACTCAAGGATTCGAACCTAAGAGGGTCCGACCCCGGGCGACGAGACCCCAAGGATTCGAACCTAAGAGGGTTCGACCTCGGGGACGAGACCCAAGGATTCGAACCTAAGAGGGTTCGACCTCGGGGACGAGACTCAAGGATTCGAACCTAAGAGGGTTCGACCTCGGGGACGAGACTCCAAGGATTCGAACCTAAGAGGGTTCGACCTCGGGGACGAGACTCAAGGATTCGAACCTAAGAGGGTCCGACCCCGGGCGACGAGACCCCAAGGATTCGAACCTAAGAGGGTCCGACCCCGGGCGACGAGACTCAAGGATTCGAACCTAAGAGGGTTCGACCCCCGGCGACCCCCGTGAATGCGTCACGGTCAGGAACACTTGCCTCATACACCACAGAGGTCCACTCATGGTAATAGTTTATAATGAAAGACTGGCGTTCATGTGAAACAAGAGCAGAACGCGAAGGTACGACCCCCCGGGGGGTCAGGTCAAAGGTCAGTCCACTATAGTACCCAAAGGGTCGTACCTTCGTGCTCCAGAGTCGTGCCGTCGTGTTCCAGAGTCGTACCGTCGTGCTCTGGAGTCGTACCGTCGTGCTCTAGAGTCGTACCGTCGTGCTCCAGAGTCGTACCGTCGTGCTCCAGAGTCGTACCGTCGTGCTCCAGAGTCGTACCGTCTCGCTCAGGAATCGTGACATCGTGCTGCAGAGTCGTACCGACGCGTCGTACTCCAGAGTCGTACCTTCGTGCTCAAGGGTCGTACCGTCGTGCTCTAGGGTCTTTATGTCGTACCCAGAAAAGAAAAGAAAAGAGAAGAGAGAGAGAGAGAGAGAGAGAGAGAGAGAGAGAGAGAGAGAGAGAGAGAGAGAGAGAGAGAGAGAGAGAGAGAGTCGTACCCAGTGGGTTAAAAGAAAAAGAGAAGAGAAGAAAGAGAGAAAAAAATACACGTTACATATTTGTCATCAAATGAACAAAGACATTCATGATGAAGAACACTTATCTCAAACACTCCAACCTCTCCTTTGACATGTTCACAACAACACACACGTGCCGCCCCACCTTGCCATAGACCAACACACACACACACACACACACACACACACACACACACACACACACACACACGACAACTTCAAAGGCCAAACGAGTCACATAAATCCACTTGAGTACATAAACACACTCACCCGGGCGCGCGCACACACACACACACACACACACACACACACACATAATAACAGCCTTTCCCTGGCCAGTGTAAGAAATAGCTGGGTGGGTAAATATGTTGTAATGGCTTGTGGGAGATTGTGTTTCATGATTCAGGTGTGTGGCGGGTAATACACACACGGGACACGATACCTCTGCACCTGACACACCCTATTTACATATGCAAATTTGCTTCATATTTTTTTTTTATGCAGAATCTTATATTTCATTAGAATTTAATCATGTTAAACACACACACACACACACACACACACACACACACACACACACACACACACACACTCACCAAACACACACACGCGCGCGCGCCTGCGTGCGCGCGGGCCTTCATGGTGTAATGGTTAGCGTTACTGACCATGAGTCATCACGAGCCAGCACGTCGTTGGACCCACATGAGGCTACACTCAACCCAGGTGTTCATCCTCCCCTCGGGGCTTTTCGATCAGTGGGTACCTGGCGTAGGCTGGTGTGTGTGTGTGTGTGTGTGTGTGTGTGTGTGTGTGTGTGTGTGTGTGTGTTTGCATACATAGGAGTAAAGACTTGCTACATATACATACAAGGTTAAGAGACGGGGCAACACAAGTATAAAACTCTCGCCCCGTAACTCACCAATAGTTATCACACACACACACACACACACACACACACACACACACACACACACACACACACACACACACACACACATTCAAATGAGAATAGAATACATAAAAATGACTACTAAATGTGTGAATGTGATGAAGTCTCCTCATATGTGCTAAGAGAGTGTGCATTCCCGCTTGACAGGCCGCTTGAAATGTAATTCAAGACGTCGCTAGAGGAAGGTAGAATGCCAAAGGGATGGAAGAGGGTAAAGGTCGTGCCTTTCTTTAAGAAAGGAGACAGGGAAGGTGTGCTGAGTCGTAGCACACACTCTCTGACGAGTGTAGTCTGTGAAATGAACGGACGGGATGATCATAAAGTATATGGATGACCTGTCAGAGAGAAACTGCTGAAGCCAAAGGCATTCCTGGCTACGGAAAGAGCCACGTGTGACGAACGTCTTATAAGGACTTATGTGGGAGAGCGAACTCCTGTTAAGACAAAAGAGAAAGTTAGGGAGATTGAGTGTGTCTGGAGTGACAGGAAACATGTGACGTTGTGCCTCATATAAGGATCTGGTGAAAAGACTGGATTTTCGAGTAGGAATATGGAGGAGATTCCCTCGATGGAGAGGAAGATCACCCTAGTGGAAGGGAACAAAGCAAACATCAAGGGAGCGTTCTCGAAAGAGGGTTGAGGCCACCAGTGGCGTGCCTCAGGGTTCATTCCTGGGGCCATAGATCTTCTTGATCTGTTTACACGAACTGAGAGAAGAATTGACCTTTTATATACCTGAATATGTTTGCGGTTGATAACAAGGTGATCAGAGGAACGAGAATAGAAGAGTCTGTCATGAACTTACAAGAGGAGCCTTGGCAAACTCCAAAGTTGGTCTGATACATGGCTGGTGAAATTCAAACGAGTAATTGTAGAGTAATGAGGTTGAAACGCAATGAAATAAGGCCTATGAGAATCTGAGTGTGAGAGGGTCTTGCGTGTGGACACTATACCTAACACGTCACCAGAGCCCTGTCTTCGGATGATAGAGGCAAGGTGTCTACTGGCAGATATTTTGAAAGACAAAATATTCACATTTTGTACGAGCCTAAAACTAGAATATTCATCTCACATCTGGTAACCTCACTTACAAAAGTACAGAGAACTAATAAGGAAAGTCTAGAGGAAGGCAATAGAGATGGTACCAGAGTTAAGAGAGCTGAGTTATATAGAGGTTAGAGGCCATAAATTTCCCCACCATGGAAGAGAGAAGAGTAAGGGTCACAAACTTTAGGTTTTAAATCAGTTTGATGATATAAAGAGTGAACAGGTTCCTCGAAAGATATAGAGATGGAACAACCACAGGACAGGACAGGAAATTAAGCAAGAAGTATGTTAATGGAAGATTTGAGGAAGTCCTCTTTCAGTGTATAAATGATGGATGAACGGAACACACTGGATGAGAAGAAAATACACGCAGACAGCAAACAAAAATTTCTTTGATAGTTGAGAAGGTTCAGAAATAGGGTCCACGAGTGGATGACTCCCATGCTGTATAGTGATGTAAGGTAATTCCATACACGTAGACTGTACAACGAGAAATAGATGGTAAGAGAAATAGATAGATAGATGGATGGATGAGCAGATACATGAATATAGAACACAGCCAAGTAGACAGATAAATACATTTTTGTTGTAGAAAAAAAGATAGGTTGACAGGTAGATACATACATATATACTGTATATAGAAGAATAGATTGGAAGATAGATACAGGCCGCGAGGATGATATAGACTAACTCGTCATAAAATTTCATATAGCAGCATATAATGAAACATATGATATAGAAGTATATAACAGAAACGGAATAGTATGATATATAGTGGAGTATACACACAGTATATTGTGCTATAGGAAGATATGAGTCAGAGTATATGAATGCAATCATCTTGCGTGAGGTATATTCCTTCTGGTTTGTCTGCTTCATAAATCTACTTGTATGAATCTCTTTAGAGCGCATAAATCCCCTTCCAGCGTATAAATCCCGTTATGACGATGAGGTAAAGAGTGTTATGCAGCTAACGGGTTATTGGGATTTTCTCAGAGCCAGTTTGACGTGGCTTTAATCTCTCTCTCTTCCGCCAATATAACTCGTAGAGTGCTCGTCTGTCTGTCTGTCTGTCTGTCTGTCTGTCTGTCTGTCTATGAGGTTGTGTATTGCCTCTGCCGTCTGCGTAGGCTGTCTGTCTTAAGGTTAGAATGAGTGCGTGTCGACTTCAGTGTCCGGATGAGTCATTTTGATGCACAGAGAGAATATGCACAGACAGACAGACAGACAGACAGACATACAGATCGAGAGATACCCTGGCGCCCAGACTATCCCTACATGAATATGTTTACTGATGACGCATACGTCACGAGAGAAGTGGAGAGCGAAGGGGATTGCACCGGCTTACAAGGGGACCTAAACAGATTTCCAAAGTTGGCTAGAACATGGTTGATGAAATTCAAGCCGAGTACACGTAATGGGACAAAGGGAAAGACGGCATCAATATTATCGTTATTTGGCAGGACACAAGCTTCAGGATTTCGTGTGTGAGAGGGACTTAGGAGACTCCTAACCTGTCGCCGGAGTCTCTTGTTAGGAGAACAGTTGAGGAAACAAACTCTTGGTTGAGAGATATCACATAGCCTTTAAGTAGGATAAATAAGGAAGCAGTTCGTAAGTTGTTCATAACCTACATTAGGCCAGATGTAGAATATCTATTTCCCATGTTTGGTCACCGCACCTAAAGAAGCACAGAGAGCTAATAGAGAAGGTCCAGAAGAGGGCAACAAAGTTGGTACCAAAATTAACAGTGCTGAGTCACAGGGAAAAGGCTTGAAGGTTTAGAGGCTATGAATTTACCCTCCTTAGAAGAGAGAAGAGTGATAGGTGACCTGATGGCAACCTAGAACAGATTGATGACGTGGATAATGAACAGTTCTTCATGAGATAGAAAGCAACCAGAGAACATAACATGAAATTAAGAAAGAAACTTGTCAAAAGAGAGATGTAAATAAGTGCTTCTATAACATGAGTGTGGTGGACGTGGACGAACGGAACAAAATGACTGAGGACATGGTTAATGTAGACACCATTCAGGAATTCAAGAAGTTGTGTGAGAGTAGAAAATGTTCAAGAGATGTGGGGCCGGCCAGAGTAAACCTCCCTCCCCGTAAGGTACATATAGATAATCACAGCTGAGTGATCAGACAGACGCAGGTGGCACACTGCTCTTGTGTTGGCGCTTCGTTCACGAGTGGCCAACCCAACCCACCTGGCCACACTCACTAGACCCGGTCATACACAGGATACATGGCCACACTCACTAGAACTGGCCATACACAGGATACATGGCCACACTCACTAGACCTAGCCACACTTTCTAGACTTGGCCACACTCACTGCACATGGCCACACTCACCACACACAGCCACACGTACTACGCCTGGCCACACTCGTAACACATGGCCGCACATACTACACCTGACCAGACTCAACACACCTGGCTACACTCACTACACCTGACAGCACTACATCTGGCTGTGCTATAACTGGCCACACCCACTAACTTGGCCAAGCCACATATGGCCGCAGTACACCTGGCCACCGCACTCACTACATCTATGTACACCCACTACACTTAAGCAAGCCATCCCTGACCACACTACACACCGGGCCACACCCATCACAGTGTCCTAGATGATAACCTATCACACTTCATATCAATTTCCTTTTTTTCTCTCTCTGATAACAACTTGGGAAAGTATTATAGTTTTATTTCCAGGAAACACCTGACCATGTCCAGGTAAGGAGCAGTTCACGTGTCGGGTGGCAATCAGCCAACAGCCGCTCGATTCGGAAATCCAACTTCGAAATCGTTAGCGTCATTCATAATGAAACATGACATCGATGACCTGAATGAAACATGACATCGATGACCCGAGTGAAACATGACATCGATGACCCGATGAAACATGACGTCGATGACCTGAATGAAACATGACATCGATGAACCGAATGAAACATGACATCGATGACCTGAATGAAACATGACATCGATGACCCAAGTGAAACATGACATCGATGACCCGATGAAACATGACGTCGATGACCTGAATGAAACTTGACATCGATGAACCGAATGAAACATGACAT
This sequence comes from Panulirus ornatus, assembly GCF_036320965.1. Taxonomy (NCBI): domain Eukaryota; kingdom Metazoa; phylum Arthropoda; class Malacostraca; order Decapoda; family Palinuridae; genus Panulirus; species Panulirus ornatus. Next base: position 10,807,665 of record NC_092226.1, on the reverse strand, counting down.
CGATGAACCGAATGAAACATGACATCGATGACCTGAATGAAACATGGCATCGATGACCTGAATGAAACTTGACATCGATGACCTGAATGAAACATGACATCGATGACCCGGTGAAACATGACATCAATGACCCGATGAAACATGACATGGATGACCCGATGAAACATGACATCGTTGACCGGAATGAAACATGACATCAATGACCCAATGAAACATGACATCGATGACCCGATGAAACATGACGTCGATGACCCGATGAAACATGACATCGATGACCCGATGAAACATGACATCGATGACCCGATGAAACATGACGTCGATGACCCGATGAAACATGACATCGATGACCCGAATGAAACATGACATCGATAACCCGACTGAAACATGATATCGACGGTCCGTAGATTAACAATGAATGCAGCAGTTTCTTCACCGTGTGCAAATACACATAGGAAACACGATGACCTGGGTCTTCAATGTTGGCGTCTTGGGCATTGTCCGCGGGTGTGCGTGGGAGGGACAGATAATGGAAGGGGTTGATGGCCTGCGACGAGGGTTATCTGCTTCAGGAGAGTAATAAGGTCCTTCAGTCGTACTCTCCGTATAGATGGAGTGAGGACAGAGTAAAGGAGAAGGCTCCTCGCCACTTCCCTCAATAGATAGAGATAGGATAGGATAGGAAAGCAGAGGGGCTCCTCCCCACCCACCGCTAGAAATGAAGACAGGATAGTATAACAGAAGGCTCCATCCGCCTACCTATAGTATAGATGGGAGAAAAGACTGTAGAGCAGGAGGCTCCCCCTCTCACACCCGCCACTATGGATGGTGATAGGACAGTAAAGCAGAAATGCTCATCTCCACTCACCGCTGTTGATGGAGCAGGATGATAAAGGAGAGAGAGAGAGCGAGCGAGCACCTCCCTACCCACCGTTATAGATGGAGACAGTACAAGAAGGAGGTCCCCACCCATCAGTATAAATGGGGAAGGATGGCAAAACAGATGAAACCTACCCGCTACGTATACATGGTCGAGGTAGTATGAAGCAAAGTTCCTCTCCACCCACCATCATAGATGGAGATCAGACAGTACAACAGAAGGCTTCTTCTCACCCACTAGTACAGACAGATAGAGACTAGATAGTAAAACAGAAGGCCCCTCACCCACTGCTACCGACCCAGGATAGTATAAAGCAGAAGGCTCCTCCCCTCCCACCACTAAAGATGGAGACAAGATAGTGCTGCAGAAGACTCCTCCCCTCTCACCCGTGTGAACTGGAGACAGGAGAATACAGCTGAGGGCCTTATCGAAGCTCTAGCTGCATGGTTTTACCTGCAACGTGGATGCGTCCCTTGTGGGACGCCATGTTATCAGTCCTCATTTATAGACATCATCATCCTCGCGTCTTCCATGCTCTCTCCCCCAGCCTTCCTCACATATTTGATGTTTATTCATGATCTGATTACCCGCTGGCTCTACGGGTACGTTGACACAGGGCAGCGGAGGTGGGTGAGCTGGGGCGGGACGATCGCTCGTAGTAGATGGCAACAGCATCTTAGATCGCGGTCAGTGTCTAGAGATGGTTTGTCCATACTGGGAAATAATGAAAAGATTCTTGGCGATCATTCATAGACGTGAGGGCTGGGATGTACTGGACGGTAGATGATCGTTGGTTGTATTGTGCGCTGGCTGTGTGTACTGTAAGATACTTAGGTGTACAGTGAGGTCACCGGAGACAAAAGAAAATGCCTGGGTGTACTATGGTAAGTGTATGATTGTACTGTGAGTAAACAGTTGAGTGTAGGGTGAGATCTCGGGTGTTCTGTCCGTTATCCGGGTGTATGTGGGTTTAACACTGTGTACCTAGGCGTCGGGTGGAATGGTCAGGTGTACCAACGTTTAACTTAGTATACCTAGGTGTACTCTGGGATATGTGGGTGTACCTGGGTTGAACACAACGTACCTATGGCCTAGGATGCCCCGCTATGTGTGAAGGTTCAATCCCCTGGGGTCTGCCACTAAAGCCGTGTCATCTGCAAACAGCAGCTGATTCACCTCCAGGCCGAGGAGAGCATTATACCCTTCGTGTGCCGCGGGGTCATCCATACACCCAGATATTAATGATACACCTGGGATTACCCCGAGTGTTACCCATTACGTCCGTAAGCCAGGGTTCTGGATTACCTGTGAGGATTTAACGTGAGAATGATGGCTAATTTGGCAGCATAAATCCTCTCTTTTATCGAGGGGAGGGATTAGCCAGCTGCCTTTAGGGCCAGTGCGAGTCCCAGAGGCGGCTGTGTGGAGGGAGAAATACGACAGGACTGGGATGGTGGGGAAATGCCTTCTACTTTTATGAAGCTGGAGTGGAGATGGTGAGGTGATGGTGATGATGGTCCAGCGTGAAGGTGTGGAGATAAATGTTGTTTGTGGGTATGGTGTGATGGTGATGATGATGGTGATGGTGATGGGTCTGTGATACTGATTGGGTGCAGGTGAAAGTGAAGCGATGTTAGGGTGGTCATGATTAGGTGGTGATGGTGTGGGTGATTGTGATGAGAGTGACGGTCTAGATGCTATAGGGTGATAGTGATGGTCTGGATGTGATGGTGTAATGATGATGAAGTTGGAATTCATTGTGTGTCTTCATGGTGTGATGGTGATAGCATGGGTTTGATGATGCGATCATGATGGTCTGAAAATGATGGTGGGATGGTGAGGAAGGTTTCGTGTGGTGCTGATGGTCTAGGGGAGATGATGAGATAATGAAGGTGCGAAGTTGATGGTGAGGGTTTGCAGATGATGACGTGTTGGTGATGGTGTAAAATGTGATGGTGATGGTGTGATAGTGATGATGTAGGTGATGATGTGCCGGCAGTGGTGTGATAGTGAAGATGATAATGGCGATTGTTTGATGGTGATGGTTCAGCAGCATTTACAGTGACGCCCGTTGATACAGATGGTGACCCCTGGCTGGCCATCTGCTTATCGCCAGCTGGTTAGCAGCCGGGGTAGGGGGGGGGGAGGGTGGGTGGACACAACCATCTTAGGGTGGTAGTCAAAGCTGGCCACGAGTGAAAGCGATACAGATGGCCACTAGTGAAGGTGATACTGCTGGCCAACGGTGAAGGTGATTCAGCTGGTTACTAGTGAAGGATGATACAGCTGGCTGGCCAAAGGTAAAGGTACTGTAGTACATAATGACTCCATGACACATAACGAAGAAGTTATCGTAGATGATATATGGAGAGGATCTATCTGACATGTGTGTGTGTGTGTGTGTGTGTGTGTGTGTGTGTGTGTGTGTGTGTGTGATGACTGCTGGCGTGTTACGTGGAGGGAGTGTCACACTCATGTTGCCTCGTCTCTTAACTGTGTATATGTGTACCATGTCTGAACACCTAAGTACACACACACACACACACACACACACACACACACACACACACACACTCACACACACACACACACACGCTGGTCTAAGCCAGGTACCCACTGATCGACCAACCCCGAGGGGAGGATGAATACTTGGATTGGCTGTGGGCCGACGTTCGCGCCCACGATTCGAACCCGGGGTGGGCCCATGCGTGGATCATGGTCAGCAACGGCAAACACCACATCACATATGTGTGTGTGTGTGTGTGTGTGTGTAGGAGGGAGAGAGGGTGGGCGGGTGCGCTACCAGAGCTGCCGTGAGCGGCCCACGATAAATAAGATGCTATAAACGCTATAAACACTGATTCTATGCAGGGCAGGCCGTCAGAGGCATCACCAGCGGGAGCTGCAGCGGCGAGATGCAATGCCCCGCTGGGGATAGCATGGATCAAATGCTATAAATATTTATGTTATTGGTGACGCAGCAGGAGGAGGCGCCGAGCGTAGCAGGAGGAGGAGGAGGAGGAGGAGGAGGGAGGAGGAGGTATGAGGGAGGAGGAGGAGGAGGAGTGGGGATGTGGGAGAGGAGGAGGAGTGGGGATGTGGGAGAGGAGGGGGAGAGGGAGGGGAAGAGGGAGAGGAGGAGGGAGGAGGAGGAGGAGTAGGAGGAGGAGGGAGAGAATGGAGGAGGAGGAGGAGCGAGTGGGGGAGAAGGGGAAGGAGGAGGAGGAGGAGGAGGAGTACAAAAAAGACCATCTCAGGATCTTTCTTGAAAACTTAGACGAATATTTATGCCTGAAGGTCCGCGGGGAGAAGAAGGGAGGGAGGGAGGGACTGTGGGGCGTAGGAGGAGAGGAGGAGGAGGAAGGGAGGGGTGGTAGAGGGGGACTGTGGGAAGAAGAAGGGAGGGAATGTGGCAGGGAGGAAGGGTGAGGGAGGGAGGGAACCCATCTTTTAAAAAAGCAATATCTATATTCTGCTTCAGTGATTCTTCTCTCTCGCTCTTCTTCCTAAAGCCGAAGGTTTCGTATTGTGATCCTCTTACAGCTCACAAAATAATTCACCCAATATGGAATGAGCTTAGAATTTCCGAGACCTTCATTTTTTTTTTTTTATTCCACACACACACACACACACACACACACACACACACACACACACACACACACACACACACACACACAAGGAACATCACCTCTTTTTCCTATTTTTTTCCCCCCTTATCTTGAAGACATAAATCCTAAGAGCAGTGTTGTGTCACTTCATCTATTACATAAGAAGACCTATGGGGGATCAAGGAGACTCATATGACGGAGATATATCGGAGTCATAAATCTGATCTCATTTCGAGTCCTACTCGAACACACAAGTAACGTAACGATATAAAGGAGTCTCAAGTCTGTGTACAGAATACTGCAACTTTTGAGAGCAACACTGAGAAGACTTGTAACATTGTTTGAACATCCAACACTCAGTAGACTTGCAACATTTAGGTAAAACTGCAACACTCATTCAACGTGCAACAGTATGTAAACCTGTGACACTCAGTAGATTTGCAACACTCACTACACTGGCAACACTCAGAAGACTTCCAACATTAGGTAGATCTGCAACACTCAGTCAGCTTACAACACTGTGTGAACCTGTGGCAATAGATTTGCAACACTCCACAGACTTGTAACACTGAGTAGACTGACTTACACCGCGCAGTAAACTTACAAACGCTGAGTAGGCTTGCACGACCCCAGGTAAATAAACTTGCAGCATTGACCAGACTTCGTATCACAGCAGCACTGAAGACAAACTACACAGTGGAAGATGACATGGAGGCAGGACCAGCGCCTGGACCATCTACCCGTCTTATACCCGTATTACAGTAAGGTCACATTAACCTTTTGACCACGATAGCCCGTGCGACTTTCGAGCACTGAGGTTCCCGCTCAGTGATCGTGCACACCGTCGTAATTGGTGTTCGTGCCGTCGTGCTTGATGGTCGTACCGTCGTGTGCAACATGTGGTCGTACCGGTGTACCCTAATTAGGTTCGTCCCGCTACGCTCCATGGTTGTACCGTCGTGCTTTTGAGGGTCGTCCTGTCACACAAAGTGGCTGTATACCGTTATTTCTGAGGATCGTCCTGTTGAATCCAGTGACCGTACCTTCGTGCTCAGTGGCCGTACCGTCGTGCTCAGTGGCTGTACCGTCGTGCTCAGTGGCCGTACCGTCGTGCTCAGTGGCCGAACCGTCGTGCTCAGTGGCCGTACCGTCGTGCTCAGTGGCCGTACCGTCGTGCTCAGTGGCCGTACCGTCATGCTCAAAGGCATTCAAACAACAAGTGTGCCATAATCTTGCTATTAACAACCCTCAGAGATCATCATACAATATGATCTATAATTCATCAAAGATTGGTCACACATGATGGCTCCCCTTCAGCTTATAGGCCAGGCCCGACGCCCGTACGTGCCGCCCAGCCCCTCCGTCAGTCACTTGACATCGTCAGGCCAGGCCCGACGCCCGTACATGCCGCCCGCCCCTCCGTCAGTCACTTGACATCGTCAGCAGCATCAGAGGACGTCCGCTTATAGGCCAGGCCCGACGCCCGTACGTGCCGCCCAGCCCCTCCGTCAGTCACTTGACATCGTCAGGCCAGGCCCGACGCCCGTACGTGCCGCCCAGCCCCTCCGTCAGTCACTTGACATCGTCAGGCCAGGCCCGACGCCCGTACGTGCCGCCCAGCCCCTCCGTCAGTCACTTGACGTCGTCAGCAGCATCAGAGGACGTCAGCTTATAAATGGTCCGCACGACTATGACGCCCGAGTTAGTTCCACAGGAACTGGAATTAAAGGACTTGAATAAATATCCACTGACCTGAAAAAATGTTGGTGTTCATATACGAGATTTCTGTAGCGGAAAACGTACCGATTGGTTCTTACCGTTCTTAGCGAGCTGACGAGGATACAGAGCTTGTATGTTGACGAAGATACAGAACCTGTAAGTTGACGAGGATACAGTACTCATAGGCTGTCGAGAATACAGTACTCACAAGCTGACGAAAGTACAGACTCCTGGTGCTGTGAGAAGCCCACAGTCACTGTGGGTAATCTACAGACACTCTGTGGGTAACTTACAGACACAGTGGGTAACCTACAGACGCTGTGCGATGCTTACAGGTACAGTGGGATACGTCCACTTACCGTGGATTCATACGGGTACGGTTGCGCCCGCAATTGGCTCAAGTGATCGGGTATGGCTTGGCTCTGACCCCTGGCTAGTGAGGACATTGACATAAGATTAAAGAAGACACCAGATCCAAAAAAACAGGACATATGATCAAAGACAAGAACCAAAAAATGGGATTCCGTGGACAGTAGACAGAACAGTGTTGTGGAATGTTTGGCGAAACCTATAATGAACAGATTAGTATATGGGTATGAATTATATAGGCTTTTAAGTTAACATTAGGAAACGTGTGTGTACCGTTCGAAGCCTTTGTGTACCGTGTGAAGCCTTTGTGTACTATGTGAAGCCTTTGTGTACCGTGTGAAGCCTTTGTGTACCGAGTGAAGACTTTGTTTACAGTGTGAAGCCTGTGTTTACCGTGTGAAGCCACTGTGTACCGTGTGAAGCCTTTGTGTACCGTGTGAAGCCTTTGTGTACCGTGTGAAGACTTTCTTTGCAGTGTGAAGCCTGTGTGTACAGTGGGAAGAATGCATGTACCACGGGAAGTTATACAGGTAGTGGGAAGCCTTCAGGCACCATGGTAAGCCTTCACTTACCGTGGGAGTCATACAGGTACTAGAGGAATTACACTCTAGGTATCGTGTGAAGACTCCTGGTGCTGTGAGAAGCCCACAGTCACTGTGGGTAATCTACCGACACTCTGTGGGTAACTTACAGACACTGTGGGTAACCTACAGACGCTGTGCGATGCTTACAGGTACAGTGGGATACGTCCACTTACCATGAATTCATACGGGTACGGTTGCGCCCACACATTTCCACCATGATGAAGTGATTGGCTTTTTCTGTGAGATGTGGCACCAATGTGTTTGTATACGTCGCGGTGTATGGAACTGACGGCCAGACAACAACCTCATGATTGTGGCCAGAGTGAGGTGTTATGGAGGCAGACTTCCTCTATGAATACAGACATCTCTGTTCGGTTATAGTTTTCATCATCAACTAAAACGTTGTTGCCTCTTGTCTACCACACGCTGGTGGTCTGTGGCGGGGTTTGCGAGGTGGTGTGACGTAAGGGGACCTGGGTGTGGAGGGATGGAGGTGGGGGAAGAGAAATGGGGTGTCTCTGCCGGGGACAAGGGCGCTGGGAGGGAAGGGATGTGCACCAACTCCTGGGGTCAACACACCCCCACCATACACTATCATGTTAAGTAAGGATTGACCCATATGTGTGATGATGTTTCGTATTTCCTGTGATGAACATCCAGATTAACAAATATAAAGGTAATGTCTTCCGTTGGTAATGTTATGTGATCAGAATTTATAATACCCATGATGTCATGCTTGGCTGTAACCTGTTCTATAGAGTTTATGTAAGTCATAAGTTGTGGTCGGCGCTTAGATAACTCTTATGGAGTAGTCCATTGTTACATAGGCTTGGTATATATATATATATATATATATATATATATATATATATATATATATATATATATATATATATATATATATATATATATATATATATATATTTGCTTCACATTTAGAGGATGACTCAATCGGACAGACACTGCATTATTCTTATTCAGTACTTGACGATACAGTAATGCGTCCGGCTTGGCGCGGAGCAGCTTCCATCGAACCTTACTGTGGGCCATCAACTGCTCCGGTGACTGACTGGCTGTCTCTAACATCTCATGTTAATTGCAATTACTTGTCATTATCATCAGGGCAACGGCTGCGGATCATCCCTTATCGTCACAGCTGTAATGTTTGGCATGTTCATTACCCTTGCTGAATTAGGAAGCTGAGACATCCCATTAGCATTCATTAATGTCATTAGTGTTTGGGAGGTTATTAGTTACCAAGAACTGATTGACAAGAGTCCGGTCCGTCGTGTGGAGTGAGATGGGAGGGAGGCTTGTGATGGTGGTAGGGAGGTGGTGTGAGGCCTCGTGCTCTTGTTGTTGTTTGAGATTAAACTTCCCTACAACTGAGGAGGTGCGGGCCCTGTGCTCTAGGGCAGTCCGCCTGTGATGAGGGACCTAAGCACTGGGCCTAGGGGGAGAGGGGGTTTGTTGGGCTTTTTAACCCACCCGGCCCGCCCACGAGAGCCAGGGAGATCGGGTGTGGCTTAGGGAGACACGTCCTGAGTTGTGAGGGCTGGCCTATACATCTACTAGCAATTCTCAGCATGACACAGAAGTATGGAAGTTTGGCTACATATACAATGACGTTTTCTATGCAGATCAATTGTAAAGACATTGTGGATATGGTGTAAGACATTGTGGATATGGTGTAAGACATTGTGGATATGGTGTAAGACATTGTGGATATGGTGTAAGACATTGTGGATATGATGTTTAGTGATGAGCTAAACAATGCCAATAGTATTTGTTTATGTGCTAGTGGTTAGACCCCCTTGCGTTACAACGTGCTGAACCTTTCTCTGGCTTAAACACTATTAAAAGTTATACCAACCTGACGAAGATATTCTTTTGTTTTATTTCTTAAGTCTATACATAATGCCAAGAAAATCAAGCAACGCGGGAGGGAGTCGAAAAAGAAGCTAGGATCAGCCTATCATTTGTTCGTCTACAACTTACCGTGTCAATCTGTAAGAGAGAGATATGTATAAATGAGCTGAACGTAAACAACCTGATAAATGATGAAAATAACAGACTTTGTGATATCATGTTTGAGGGGGAGGGATTCGGTAGGGGGCGGGGGTGGCGGTCCGCCTCGAACCTAATAGTTTAAACGCTTTGTGATGACTTGTTTAAACCTTGTGTGAGATGGTTTAAACTATTCTCATTTAGAAAAATGTCACACTCTGTACTCACGTAATGACTCTCCTAACTGCCTAGTTGGGAACACATCAAAAAAACTTATCCGTATTCAGGGTATATTTTGCTACTGTAGCAGCTGCTTGTGATGGTACAACTCCCAAGTGTTGAATGAGTATATCCAGCAGCAACAGCAGCAGCTGCTACAGTTGTGCTAAATAACTGACTTGCTAATATTACCCTCGTTTTCTGGAAAGCGCTGCAAATGGTATGGCTTTCTGCTAATTTTATCCATACTTTTGCCAATATATTTTTTTTTCATGAAAGTCTTGTATGTGTTTCCAGGTAATGGCATCATTGTCAGTGTGAATATCACGTTTTGTCAGAATATTTCCAATGCTCTTCAGCAGATGTGGAGTATCATAGAATAACACTTTCTTATCCGACTGTACTGTGGATGGCTCTACTGTTGAAAGTCCTATAAAGAACCCTATACTCTTAATTTTTTTTTTTCTTAAAGGCATTTCTGTCAGAAGGAATCTGGTTTCATGTTACAAGATTCAGGATATGATCCAGTAGCTCTTCAGTGTCCTTATACAGTCAAGGGATCATGTCTTTCATCATACCTCTGTCTTTTACCGTGCCATCGTCATAATCTTAAAGAGATTATTACGTCAGACACACTGACACAAGGCTTCTCTTTATTTTTTTATCATCATATTACAAACTTTATCGTCCACTTGTCTGAATATTGACTCTTTTCATCCTACACTGAAGGTAATACTTTGGAGTCAGAACCTCAACATCCAGGGAGTGAGGTAGGATGAATATCTTTGATAGAAATCAATATGGCCGAGCACTTGTGAGATATGATCCGGGTTGAGATATTTTTGTAAGACCAAAAATATCTCCTCCCTTTAGTCTAACCCTGAAGCTAATTTCGTCCAGACAAGAAGAGACGAGATGGGACGGGACGGAACGGAACGGGACGGGACGGAACGGAACGGGACGGGACGGGACGGGACGGGACGGGACGGAACGGAACGGAACGGGACGGGACGGAACGGGACGGGACGGGACGGAACGGAACGGAACGGAACGGGACGGGACGGGACGGAACGGGACGGAACGGAACGGGACGGGACGGGACGGAACGGGACGGGACGGGACGGAACGGAACGGAACGGAACGGGACGGGACGGAACGGAACGGGACGGAACGGAACGGGACGGGACGGAACGGAACGGAACGGAACGGAACGGGACGGAACGGAACGGGACGGGACGGGACGGGACGGGACGGGACGGGACGGGACGGGACGGAACGGGACGGGACGGGACGGAACGGGACGGGACGGGACGGGACGGGACGGGACGGGACGGAACGGGACGGGACGGAACGGGACGGGACGGAACGGGACTTCGTCAAGGGTCGTTGCCAAGACTTCGTCAACGTCTGACGTCTTGACAACGACCCTTGGCGAAGTCTCGACAACGACTCCTGACGAAGTCGTTGTCATAACTTCGCGAGAGCTCGTTGTTTTGGCCACGGATTGTGATCAAACTTTGAACACGACCTCTCATGAAGTTATGGCCTCGACGCTTGGCAAAGTCTTGACAACGACACCTGATGAAGTCTTAATAACGACCTTTGACGAGGTTTATGACAACGACCAATGACTAAGAATTCACAGCGACCCCTGCGTCTGTTTAGATCCCAGAATGTTCCGTTCTTCGAGGAAGCAATGCGTTAGTACATCCCTTTCCTAAGAAGGGTGACTGTTCTACTCTCTCTAACCATCGTCCTGTTGCTTTGACATCTCCCATTTCAAAAGTCGTTGAATCCCTCCTCAACTCCCAAATCCTCAGATACCTTGAATCTCACAGTCTTCTCTCTGATCACCAGTAGGGCTTTCGTAAGACAAGATCCACTGGTGATATTCTTTTCCTATATTACTAATATGTGGTCTTCATCTCTGAAAGATGTTAGGGAAGCCTATAATCACCTTTGATACATCCATAACTTTGGAGAGAATGTGGTGTTGGGGTTTCATCTCGTAAGCTCCCCTCTCTTGGCTTCCCTCCTTCACTTTGCTCCCTCATATCTGGCTTCTCTGGCTGATCTGTCTTCGTGGTTGTTGATGGATTAACCTCTCCCTCTTTCTCCATCCACACTGGTGTCCCTCAAGGTTCTGCCCTGTCTCCTACACTTCTTTGTAGCAACGATATCTTTTCTACCACAGATCACCAATTGCACTCATGTTCTGACGACTCAGCTTGGGTATTCTTCCAGTCGTCCAATCTACTCCTTCTCTTCTCACTCGATCTACATCTCGTCTCGACACATATTCCTCAATAAGCTCAAACTTGGACAGGATATCTCAGTTGGGGAGACGAAATACTGGTTAAGTCTAATGTCTCGGCGAGACCCAATTTCAGCCCGTACATCACAAATTCCTCACAACCTTCCCCTCTCCAACGGTCTTGAACTCCACCTCTTCACTCAATAAACATACTTGGTATTTCTCTGTAACATCTGCACTCTCTTGGAGACCCCACGTTACACAAATAGTTAAGTCTGCCTCTTAAAAACTGGGAGTCCTATTTAGATGTTGAAATTTCTTCTCTTCCAAATTTCTTCTTATACAATGGATTGATCCGTCCGTCTATGTGGGTATCTGGGATGGTTCTCGCTCTACGTCCTTACTTGCAATTGAATCGAAAGGGATCAACTGTCTTCATATCATCAACTGTCCCAGGCTTACAATAAAACTTCACATGATTGCCGTACGCCGCAATGTTTGTTCACTTTTCCTCTTCTGTAGGTATTACTTTGTTTTTTGCTCCCGAGAACTGGCTGCTTGTGTACCCCCCACCACTAGCTAGACCACGCATCACACGGCAAGCTGCTGCGTCAGTGGAGGGCTGTTTTGATAACTGTTTCTTTCCCTACACCTTGAGGCTTTGAAACTCTTTCCCCTCTCATGTCTCTCCAAGTAACTGTGACCTGAAGCGTTTTAAAAAGGCAGGTTTGTCACCCTCCAAGATTCGCAAATGACCTTCCTTGTCCCATTGGATTCCCTTTCATTAACCTCTCTATATTTCAAGTGAGGCCCGGCCTTGATGTGGACTTTCGTCCGTGACTGGAACCTCCCACAACAGCAACAACAACAATATGGACTAACCTTGAGTTATATGATAGCCGACTACTCCATGAAACAGGTGAGGGCCGAGGCTGACGTCAGGACTACGAGTTGTGATGAGATAACACGGGAGATACGACACTTTATGTCTGTCGATCTGAATGTTAATGACAGCAAATTGGAAACATCATCATACACAGATTCTGGGTCAATACTTACTTAACATGACAGTATTGTGGTGGTGTTGTGGCCCCCAGATGTTGGTGCACATTCCCTCCCTCCCAGCGCCCCTGTCCCCGGCACAGAGAACCCCATTTCTCTCACCCCACCACATCCCTCCACACCAAGGTCCCCTTACGTCACACCACCTCACAAACCCCGCCACAGACCAGCGTGTGGTAAACAAGAGGCAACTACGTTATAGTTGATAATCTTAACGAAAACTATAACCAAACAGAGACTATCAGTGTTCACAGAGGAAGTCTACCTCCGTAACACCTCCGTCTGGCCACAATTATGAGGTTGTTGTCTGGCCGTCAGCTCCATAGGTTACAACGTGTATACAAACACCTTGTTGCCACATCTCACAAAACACGACAACCATCGTATCAGTTGAGAAAGTGGGTAACCGTACATTATAAAGTCTACAGGTACCGTGGGCAACCTACAGGAGGTACCTTGGGAAGCCTGTAGGTACAGTGAAAAAACTACAGGTACAGAAAAAAACTACAAGTACAGTGGGTAGCTTTAAATGGGAAGCTCAGGGTACCGTGAGGAGCCTACAGGTGCTGTGGGAAGTATACAGGTACAGTGGAAAGCCTACAGGTGCGGTGGGCAGCCTGTGTACACTGTAATAAGCCTAGATGAGACAAGGTATTAATTCTAACCCCTGGATGATATACGAGGTTTTTGCCTCACGATCGTGAGAGAAAAATGATTCTATTTTGTATAAAGACTGGACCCTTGGGATTTAACACGAGGATTACAGCTAATTTGAAGGCATAAATCCGCTCTTGTATCGCCCCAGGATTAGCAGGCTCCGCGAGGCTCGTGCCTGGGGGTAAGGATAATGTTATGTGACGGGTAGGATGTCAGGATCTTGGTGGGGGGGGAGAGAGAGAGAGAGAGAGAGAGAGAGAGAGAGAGAGAGAGAGAGAGAGAGAGAGAGAGAGAGAGAGAGAGAGAGAGAGAGAGAGAGAGAGAGCAGCTTCGAGGCAGTGCGAAGGTGATGATGCAATATGTGGTGGTGGTCTTGTGGCATTGGTGAGGACGTGGTGATGGTGTGTGTGTATGGGTGATGGTGGTGGAGCAGCCATGATGTAGGGGGTGATGATGATGTAGCGTTCTTGGTGATGGTGCGTTTAGTGAAGGCATCGTGGTGATGGTGTTGATAGTGGTGATATGGTGATGAAGATAGAGTGGTGATGGCGTGATCGTGTTGTGGTGATAGTGTCGTGGTGATGGTGTTGATGGTGTAAAAACAAAATGGGGGTAAAACCTGAAGGCCTCTCAATGGGGAAGCTACAGCATTGTGAGATCCTCATGATATTGTGGAACACCCGGCCAGGTAGCTACACACACACACACACACACACACACACACACACACACACACACACATACGTGCCAGTATACCGTGACGAGAAATATGGACCATGTATGGGACTACTGAGGAAACATTTAAAGGAATACTTGGTGTGTGGCTGACGACAGTCCCAGATGAGCCAAGCGTCGGTCGCTACGTGCTTGCGGGTGTGTGTGTGTGTGTGTGTGTGTGTGGCGGAGGCGGCTGAGAAGTGCGGTCTTGTTCGTCGGGCACGACGCGCGCCGGGCGAGCGGCTCCAGTGACGCTGCCACCCTGGCGTTATTATGGCCAGATCTCGTCGTAGTTCCTCCTGGGAGGTTGGTGCGCTCTCTCTCTCTCTCTCTCTCTCTCTCTCTCTCTCATCAAGAAGTTAATTACAGTCTTGACGGTCAGAGAGTCATCTTCTGTCGCCATTGTTTCATAATTCATCTGCGTCAGTCACCGGGGCTTCCGCTGCCCCCGCTCTCCACTGGGGAGTGGGATGCACTACCCACCACCTCACCCACCCACACACACACACACGTGCCAGCTACCACTTCACCCACACACCTGTCGTATAGCGTATACCAGCTACCAGCCCACCCACACACCTGCGAGGTATAGTAAACCAGCTACCAGCCCACCCACACACCTGCGAGGTATGGTAAACCAGCTACCAGCCCACCCACAGACCTGCGAGGTATGGTATACCAGCTACCAGCCCACCCACACACCTGCGAGGTATGGTATACCAGCTACCAGCCCACCCACACACCTGCGAGGTATGGTATACCAGCTACCAGCCCACCCACACACCTGCGAGGTATAGTAAACCAGCTACCAGCCCACCCACACACCTGCGAGGTATGGTAAGCCAGCTACCAGCCCACCCACAGACCTGCGAGGTATGGTATACCAGCTACCAGCCCACCCACACACCTGCGAGGTTTAGTAAACCAGCTACCAGCCCACCCACACACCTGCGAGGTATGGTAAACCAGCTACCAGCCCACCCACAGACCTGCGAGATATGGTATACCAGCTACCAGCCCACCCACACGCCTGCGAGGTATGGTATACCAGCTACCAGCCCACCCACACACCTGCGAGGTATGGTATACCAGCTACCAGCCCACCCACACATGGGTAAGGTGGGTCCACCACCACCACCACCACCCCGTGTGGCGTGGGGTCCGCCAGAAAGTTTAAAGTGCATGTGTCACGGCCAATATACAACACCGCAGCCACATCCCTAAGGAGTGTGACATTTGCCAGTCCCGTGTGTTGATGCCTGCAGGGGGGGAAGGGAGGCGGGGAGGATCCTTCACCCTCCTGAGACGCAGGATGGCCTCAGGATACACTGAAGGAGGCAGGCGAGGGAGGTTCGACAGTCGTGTAGTGGTAAAGTTTGTCGTTCCCTCCTTGCCCAAGTGATCTGCCGTAGTTTCCTCGATAACGTCATAACGTGTCCAAACTTCCTTATCTCTTTCTCAGGCCAGAAAACCAACTTGGATTTTCGTGCGGTTTGCCGGAGGGAATTTATGAATGATGATCGGAGGCTAAGGGCGATCAGGTGGGTTTGTGTGGCGACAAGATTAAAAGGAAATCTACTGAGATGTCAGCCACGTCAAGGTCGAGGACATGTCCCACCAACAGGTGGAAGAAAGTAGCAACTTTGAGGAAGACACGAATCATAAGACATTATAGACCAGGCAAACATCCAGACTCCTCATTCCATCAAGTATTGTCTAGTGTGACTCAAAGAGACTTGGCTAAGTAGGCCTCCGCGTTCTTACCAAAGCCCCTGGGTGAAGGGTCGAGTTACGTGCCTCAGGGATTACCTCGTGTGGGATACAGTGTCCCTACTTCTTTTCTCAGTCTGGTAGGGTGAGTGGAGCGATCGAGAAGAAAGGTGGAGGGAGGGAAAAGGTGAGAGTACAGCTGCTGGAGGACCTGCAGTCTGTAGATGACGATGGTCTGGTGGCTCATTTTGAACCTGTTTTACAGTGGTTGGCGGATAGAATAAACAACACAACACAGCAAACGATGATGAAGATAAATGAAGGGAAAACAGAGGTGAGACGGACTTTTAAGGGGACGAGAAAGGAGTGAGGCACATGATGAGGTGGCTGCAAGAGATTAGAATAGGTGAACATAGTCAAGTACATGTTGATGTTGATCACGGTGGATGGTAGATGTGAAGACGAGATCTGATCAAGGATCAGGATGGCGAGGAAAGTGTTCAGTGAGAAGACCGAGTTGATGAAGAAGAACTTGAAAATGAAAGTGAAGAAAGATAACGGTTTATGTTCCCGACCATGACGCATTCACGGGCCGCTTAGGGTCGAGTGCATACGTTCGAATCCTTCTTTACGGCAGTCGGTCCACAGTCAACCCAGCTGCTCATCCACCCCTAGGAATTGGTCGATGAAATAGGTCCCTGGCTCAGGCTAGGATATACTGGCACTATGACGAAACTAAAAAGATAACACTGACCAGCTAAGTGCCCCTCTGACGTTTGGATGTGAACAAAGAAGAAAATGAACCCTTTAGGAACAAGGTCAATGGAAGAAAAAATCTGGTAATGCTTTATAGGGAAGGATAGAGGACTGGATGTATCCTACAAGATGATGAACCAATGAAAGACGTAGTTGAAGGAGGGATGGAAGAGACGTAACCAGGACGAAGACTGAGAATCATTGAGTTGAGGATCTGAGAAAAGGATCATTTGTGGAGTGCAAGCTGGGAGAAGAGGACCCCAGAGGAATGGACGACCTGTCGTCATATACACGTCTTTGGCGGGAATGGAAAACCTGGAGCCAGAGTAGAGAACCTAAAAGAACAGAGAACCTGTTGTTGACCAGAGAAGAGAACCTGAAAGAACAGAGAACCTGTGTTTGACCAGAGAAGAGAACCTGAAAGAACAGAGAACCTGTGTTTGACCAGAGAAGAGAACTTAAAGGAACAGTGAACCTGTTTTTTACCAGAGAAGAGAACCTAAAAGAACAGAGAACCTGTGTTTGACCAGAGAAGAGAACTTAAAGGAACAGTGAACCTGTTTTTTACCAGAGAAGAGAACCTAAAAGAACAGAGAACCTGTGTTTGACCAGAGAAGAGAACTTAAAGGAACAGTGAACCTGTTTTTTACCAGAGAAGAGAACCTAAAAGAACAGAGAACCTGTGTTTGACCAGAGAAGAGAACTTAAAGGAACAGAGAACCTGTGTTTGACCTGTATAGAGAGAGAACCTATAGGAATAGAAAACTTTTTTTTAACCATAGTAGTAAACCTAACAGGAATAGAAAACCTGTTTTTCACCAGAACAGAGACCAGAGAGGAATAGAGAAAGGCCGTATCGCCAAGCCTGTAAGTGATGTATGGTATAACTAGTACACTAGGTGTTTAACACATGCTGGGGGGTGGGGAGCTGTAACCAATTTGCTTTCATAGTATTCCTTTATCATTTATAAGACAACGCCATCTCGAGGGAGAGAGAGAGAGAGAGAGAGAGAGAGAGAGAGAGAGAGAGAGAGAGAGAGAGAGAGAGAGAGAGAGCAGTTAACTTACAAGGGTAAGGTAGGAGGCAGCTCCACCAGGAGGTGTAGGGGCATTGCCTCTGTCTTGATGTAGGTGCAGTGCCTGCGTAAGTTGATAGTGGGTGTATCATCTCCTTATGATCCCTGGGGGCTTGTAACTCTTCTGAAACCCGGCTCTGTGATAGAGCTGGGAGGAGGAGGAGGAGGAAGAGGGAGGGTTGAAGCAGGTAGGTAGGAGGGGTGAGTGGAGGGGCGGAGGAGAAGGGGTTCAACTGAGGGGGACGACTTCTCTCTGCTGGTGGTGAGTTGACCACCTGGCCTGGGAATCTCTGGCACTGCATAACTCCAGACGGTTGAGCGAGGCCTTCGTGCCAACACAGGAGGTAGACTGGTGTGTGTGTGTGTGTGTGTGTGTGGAGTGTGGCTGGAGAAGCCAGATACAGACCTTCCCAGGCGGACACACACGCACCTCTCCTAGACTCTGCCCAGATTTATTGCTTTCATAGGAAATATTTATACCCTCACCCACCTTTTTTACGGTGTGTGCAGAAAAATAAAGTTTTAACTTTCAGGAATACAATCGTAGAATATGTATGAATAACTGTGGCATTCATATCTCCGCCGTATACATGTGGGGTAGGGAATCTAGCTTAGGTAAGACAGTAATCTGTGTGTGTGTGGGTGTGTCGTGGCCGCTTACCTCGCAACCGTATTCTGTGTGGTATTTTCCACTGGTGATGACGGAGGGAAGGTAGTGTTTGGAATGTATCGTAACCCAAAGCGTCCTTGGAGATGTCGTTCTTGGGTGAGACCACGTAAATCATCGAGGTTTAGCAGCAATACCTTGCAAGTTGAGAGTCCTTGAAGACTCTCGTGTCTGTATTGAAACGACTAAGAACGAACGAGGTTGTTCGTGTTACTGAGAACTGAGGGTGATAAAGATAGATAGACTGGTGTAGCGGTAGTAACTGGCTGTATGACGTAGCAGTGACTGTGACTTGTGAGTGACTGTAAGTCTACGAGGAACAGTTACGTACCAAAAGGTGACATCTAGGGACCGAGCTTGACTGTACAGGATGTCTATCCTTCGCTTGGGGCAGTCTGATGGATCTCACAGTGTCTCCCTTGGGCAGGTGGAGGGGCGTGTGTATGGCCGGCCCTTCAAGGAGGCGACCGAGCCGTGGAGTTCAGGGTACCACGACAGCCCCACCATCGCCTCGCCGGGAGGAGCACAGGATGCAGTGGTTCGGTGGGCACAGAGGGAGATAGGAATTCTGAAGGATCTCAAGAGACGTAACTGTGGCTGTATACAATGACTCAGGGAGTGGCTCCGCGTCCTAAAGGATGGAGCGAGGGGTTCCTGACATGTTTTCTGCCCCTCCAGTAGCTGAGACATGACTAGCGTGAAGTGAGCCCAGCACTTGGACACACACACACACACGCACACACACACACACACACACACACACACACACACACACACACACACACACACACACACACACACACACATTAAAACCAGGATTAGAATTTAGCACAATTAGAGACGGAAATAAAGAAACTGAGGAATCAATCTAAAGATCATGAGAGATGTCATGAGGTGAGGGAGGAAATGTAAAAAAATAAGAATGATCAGTCGAGGAGGGTGATAAAGTACGCAACCAGAGGGAAGAAGAGAGAATGATTGATGAGCAGGGAAGGTCGGAAGGGTTGATCCTCGCTGTGGAGCAAGAGGTAACGCCCAGAACACTGAGTACAGATACCATTCAAGCTAGTGCATGTTGACTGGTGCAGTGGGAGAGGAACCTGGGGGAAGGCAATGAAACACACAGGTGCCCGGAGTACTGAATGAAGCTGCAGAGAGAAAAGAGAGGTCATTCTCCGTGTGGGAGGAGAGGTCACTCTATGATGCGTAATATTTGAGACAGAACAATCAGCAATATAGATGGTGCGTTGGGTGAGGAGCTTAGAAAAGAGCAGAGCATACAGGATCAGTGCTTGCCGGCCAAAAGGGGAGATTATACAGAAAGCCGGAGGCACAGAGGTGGATGATTCAAAATTCATAGACTTAACTGGCAAGGGGATGGTATTAGCTGGGCAGGAGTTTGATGCACGCAAATCTTTCCTTATTTGTGAATTGGATGAAAGCTTCCCATACTGACGGTCTTAGGAACTTTCTGATAACAGTTCACGTTGTAAGGGATGGCATATCTGAGGGATTGTCGGATCCACGTATATAATCGCAGGAAGAGTTCACACTAACAGCTGTGTGGGTCGTTCTATTTCATTATAAGGGCTAATATGCCATCATCACTGGTTCTTATCCTCACACGTACTGGCATGGGTGTTGAAAGCTATCAGTGATGATACACCAGTTGGTGAAAAGGGATCATGTAGTGCTCGAATCTGATTAGGTGGTAAACGAGAAAGTTAAAAAAAAAAAAGAGATAAAAAACTGAGATGAGACAAGGTTTAAAGAGGATATATCATCGTGGACGCTACACAAACGTCAGCAGTATGGTACAAAAAAAAAAATGGGAAACGGAGTTAAGAAGGTAATTACCTGGGTAAGATGAAGGTGGACACCAGATTATCTTGGTGGAAGGGAACAAAGGACTCATATCAACTACTCCATCTCCAGATGGATGAAGGTCACCTGGTAAAATTCATTAAGGCTAAAACACACTTTCTCTTTATATCTCCTCCTAAGCGTCGCTCGTTTCCCGTCATTCAGTTTCAGAAACATGTAGATTCAACCTTGCAATAACACATGTGGGGTGCAGCCATGTCCTTCTTTCTACCTCGAACGCCCCACGTAATGAGCAGCTCATAGTCTCCTTCCCAAAAGCTCTGGGTGTTGTATGAGTGACGGTGGTTATTTTGCTCCTTTTTGTGTACGTACGTCTGTTTTATATCTACCGGGACTTTATACGCCCTGGTAATGAGTACTACACATATATCTTGGGTGGTTCTTCCTCCACCTTTCGACTTGTCAGTCAAAAGCCCTGCTGTCTCTTCAGTTCTCCAGGTGTCCACCCTGGCCACACTTGAGGACTGAGGTGCCTCCCTTCCCTCGGACAGCTCAGCTGTGGAGTTTTCTCCCTTCCCTCGTCTTTCCATCCCTGTCCCTCTAACCTTTCCACCTTTCAAGAGTCAGGTGTACAAATATCTTCGTTAATTTCTACGATTCTTTTTCCTTGCATTGTCCGTCACCCAAAAATGCCGATCGGTTCAGGCAAGGTTTTGCGCATGTCTTGCCAGGGAAATGAAAACTGTTGGCGGCCATGTTGTGAAGCTGAGGAGGCTATGTTGACGGCCATGTTGTGAAGCTGAGGAGGCTATGTTGACGGCCATGCTGTGAAGCTGAGGAGGCTATTTTGGCGGCCATGTTGTGAAGCTGAGGAGGCTATGTTGACGGCCATGTTGTAAAGCTGAGGAGGCTATGTTGACGGCCATGTTGTGAAGCCGTGGAGGCTATGTTGACGGCCATGTTGTAAAGCTGAGGAGGCTATGTTGACGGCCATGTTGTGAAGCCGTGGAGCTATGTTGACGGCCATGTTGTGAAGCTGAGGAGGCTATGTTGGCGGCCATGTTGTGAAGCTGAGGAGGCTATGTTGGCGGCCATGTTGTAAAGCTGAGGAGGCTATGTTGACGACCATGTTGTGAAGCTGAGGGAGGCTATGTTGACGGCCATGTTCTAAAGCTGAGGAGGCTATGTTGACGGCCATGTTGTAAAGCTGAGGAGGCTATGTTGACGGCCATGTTGTGAAGCCGTGGAGGCTATGTTGACGGCCATGTTGTAAAGCTGAGGAGGCTATGTTGACGGCCATGTTGTGAAGCCGTGGAGGCTATGTTGGTGGCCATGTTGTAAAGCTGAGGAGGCTATGTTGACGGCCATGTTGTGAAGCTGAGGAGGCTATGTTGACGGCCATGTTGTGAAGCCGTCGTACTCAAGGATCGTACCGTCATGCTCAAGGATCGTACCGTCATGCTCAAGGATCGTACCGTTGTGTTCAAGGATCGTACCGTCGTGTTCAAGGATCGAACCGCCGTGTTCAAGGATCGTACCGTCGTGCTCCAGGATCGTACCGTCGTGTTCAAGGATCGTACCGTCGTGCTCAAGGATCGTACCGTCGTGTTCAAGGATCGTACCGCCGTGTTCAAGGATCGTACCGTCGTGCTCCAGGATCGTACCGTCGTGCTCAAGGATCGTACCGTTGTGCTTAAGGATCGTACCGTCGTGCTCAAGGATCGCGCCGTCGTACTCAAGGATCGTACCGTCGTGTTCAAGGATTGTACCGTCGTGCTCAAGGATCGTACCGTCGTGCTCAAGGATCGTACCGTCGTGCTCAAGGATCGTACCGTCGTGTTCAAGGATCGTACCGTCGTGTTCAAGGATCGTGCCGTCGTGCTCAAGGATCGTACCGTCGTGCTCAAGGATCGTACCGTCGTGTTCAAGGATCGTACCATCGTGCTCAAGGATCGTACCGTCGTGTTCAAGGATCGTACCGTCGTGTTCAAGGATCGTACCGTCGTGTTCAAGGATCGTACCGTCGTTCTCAAGGATCGTACCGTCGTGCTCAAGGATCGTACCGTCGTACTCAAGGATCGTACCGTCGTGCTCAAGGATCGTACCGTCGTGCTCAAGGATCGCGCCGTCGTGCTCAAGGATCGTACCGTCGTGCTCAAGGATCGTACCGTCGTGTTCAAGGATCGTACCGTCGTGCTCAAGGATCGTACCATCGTGCTCAAGGATCGTACCGTCGTGTTCAAGGATCGTACCGTCGTGCTCAAGGATCGTACCGTCGTGCTCAAGGATCGTACCGTCGTGTTCAAGGATCGTACCGTCGTGCTCAAGGATCGTACCGTCGTGCTCAAGGAGCGTACCGTCGTGTTCAAGGATCGTACCGTCGTGCTCAAGGATCGTATCGTCGTGCTCAAGGATCGTACCGTCGTGCTCAAGGATCGTACCATCGTGCTCAAGGATCGTACCATCGTGTTCAAGGGTCGTACCGTCGTGTTCAAGGATCGTACCGTCATACTCAAGGATCGTACCGTCGTACTCAAGGATCGTACCGTCGTGCTCAAGGATCGTACCATCGTGCTCAAGGATCGTACCGTCGTGCTCAAGGATTGTACCGTCGTACTCAAGGATCGTACCGTCGTGCTCAAGGATCGTACCGTCGTACTCAAGGATCGTACCATCGTGTTCAAGGATCGTACCGTCGTACTCAAGGATCGTACCATCGTGTTCAAGGATTGTACCGTCGTGTTCAAGGATCGTACCGTCGTACTCAAGGATCGTACCATCGTGTTCAAGGATCGTACCGTCGTGCTCAAGGATCGTACCGTCGTACTCAAGGATCGTACCATCGTGTTCAAGGATTGTACCGTCGTACTCAAGGATCGTACCGTCGTACTCAAGGATCGTACCGTCGTACTCAAGGATCGTACCGTCGTACTCAAGGATCGTACCGTCGTACTCAAGGATCGTACCGTCGTGTTCAGGAAGTTAAGATGGTTTCAAAATTCTCAATTCCTGCAGAGCGAAAGATTTTCCAGACTTTTCTTTATACTTAACAAAGTTTGTGATCTTGAAAAATAGAAAATGCCAACTGGAAACTTGTGATATATATATATATATATATATATATATATATATATATATATATATATATATATATATATATATATATATATATATATATATATATATTTTTTTTTTTTTTTTTTTTTTTTTTCATACTATTCGCTATTTCCCGCGATAGCGAGGTAGCGTTAAGAACAGAGGACTGGGCCTTTGAGGGAATATCCTCACCTGGACCTCCTCTCTGTTCCTTCTTTTGGAAAAAAAAAAAACGAGAGGGGAGGATTTCCAGCCCCCCGCTCCCTTCCCTTTTAGTCGCCTTCTACGACACGCAGGGAATACGTGGGAAGTATTCTTTCTCCCCTATCCCCAGGGAATATATATATATATATATATATATATATATATATATATATATATATATATATATATATATATATATATATATATATATAGTGCAGTGGAATATGGTTAAAAAGGGAGTGACTGTGCTGTTGACTGGTTGGTGAGGATATTCAGTGCATGTATGGTTCATGGTGAAGTGCCTGAGGATTGGCGCAATGCATGCATAGTGCCATTGCATAAAAGCAAAGGGGATAAAGGTGAGTGCTCAAATTACAGAGGTATAAGTTTGTTGAGTATTCCCGGGAAATTATATGAGAGGGTGTTGATTGAGAGGGTGAAGGCATATACAGAGCATCAGATTGCGGAAGAGCAGTGTGGTTTCAGAAGTGGTAGAGGATGTGTGGATCAGGTGTTTGCTTTGAAGAATGTATGTGAGAAATACTTAGAAAAACAGATGGATTTGTATGTAGCATATACGAATCTGGAGAAGGCATGTGATAGAGTTGATAAAGGTGCTCTGTGGAAGGTATTAAGAATATATGGTGTGGGACGTAAGTCGCTAGAAGCAGTGAAAAGTTTTTATCGAGGATGTAAGGCATGTGTACGTGTAGCAAGAGAGGAAAGTGATTGGTTTCTGGTAAGTGTTGGTTTGCGGCAGTTGTGTGTGATTCTCCATGGTTGTTTAATTTGTTTATGGATGGGGTTGTTAGGGAGGTGAATGCAAGAGTTTTGGAAAGAGGGACAAGTATGCAGTCTGTTGTGGATGATAGGGCTTTGGAAGTGAGTCAGTTGTTGTTCGCTGATGATACAGCGCTGGTGGCTGATTTGAGTGAGAAACTGCAGAAGCTGGTGACTGAGTTTGTAAAGTGTGTGAAAAGAAAGCTGAAAGTAAATGTGAATAAGAGCAAGGTTATTAGGTTTAGTAGGGTTGAGGGACAAGTCAGTTGGGAGGTAGGTTTGAATAGAGAAAAACTGGAGGAAGTGAAGTGTCTTAGATATCTTGGAGTGGATTTAGCAGCGGATGGAACCATGGAAGCGGAAGTGAGTCACAAGGTGGGGGAGGGGGCGAAGGTTCTGGGAGCGTTGAAGAATGTGTGGAGGTCGAGAGCGTTATCTGGGAGAGCAAAAATGAGTATGTTGAGCGTTAAGAACAGAGGACTGAGCCTTAGAGGGAATATCCTCACTTGACCCCCTTCTCTGTTTTTCCTTTTTTTATAAGTAAAAAACGGGAGGGGGGGGGGGGGGATTTCCTGCCTCCCGCTGCCTCCCCTTTTAGTCGCCTTTTATGAGACGCAGGGAATACCTGGGAAGTATTCTTTCTTCCCTCTCCCCAGGGATAATATATACCGTCGTGCTCAAGGATCGTACCGTCGTGCTCCAAGGTCGTGCTGTTGGGCTCAAGGATCGTACCGTCGTGCTGTTGTGCTAAAGGATCGTACCGTCGTGCTCAAGGATCGTGCCGTCGTGCTCAAGGATCGTACCATCGTGCTCAAGGATCGTACCGTCGAACTCAAGGATCGTTCCGTCGTGCTCAAGGATCGTACCGTCGTGCTCAAGGATCGTGCCGTCGTGCTCAAGGATCGTACCGTCGAACTCAAGGATCGTTCCGTCGTGCTCAAGGATCGTACAGTCGTGCTCAAGGATCGCACCGTCGTGCGCAAGGATCGTACCGTCGTGCTCCAAGGTCGTGCTGTCGTGCAGGGGGAGGGTTAAGGATACCGAGTAGGATTGATTGAGAGGAAGTTTTCCCATCATGGCCACAAGATATGATGGGGGAAGAGGACATAAAAATTCATTGGAAAATAAAACAATAGCAGGAATCCTTGAGAGGAAGGAAGTGGGGGATTACTCTGGTGGGATTACTGAGGAGGTGGAGTGTTGGTAGGACGTGGGGGGGGGGGGAAGTGGGTTATACTTGTGGGATTACTGAGGGCGCAGGATTAATCTGAAATGAATGGAGGCATGGGATTACTCTGGTGGGATTACTGAGGGTGTGGAATGGATACGGAATGGATGAAGTCAAGGGGATTACTGAGGGGGAGATTACCGTGGGTGTGGGATGGTACTGGAAGAGAGAGAGAGAGAGAGAGAGAGAGAGAGAGA
Source organism: Panulirus ornatus (assembly GCF_036320965.1). Taxonomy (NCBI): domain Eukaryota; kingdom Metazoa; phylum Arthropoda; class Malacostraca; order Decapoda; family Palinuridae; genus Panulirus; species Panulirus ornatus. The sequence goes on along the minus strand of NC_092226.1, from coordinate 10,782,051 downwards.
GAGAGAGAGAGAGAGAGAGAGAGAGAGAGAGAGAGAGAGAGAGAGAGGCGAGGGATTACTCTGGTGGAGGTTGTTACAGGAGGGAAGATCCAGTGGGTGAGAGGGAAGCCAGAATCGAAGGTTAGAATGAAGAGAAACACTTCATGCGACAAGGTTGGGATCGACAAGCAGGAGGCACTCTTTTTTGACCCTATACTTCCTCCTCCTCCTCCTCCTCCTCCTCCTCCTCCTCCTCCTCCTCCTTCTTCCTCCTCCTCCCTCGCACATTGAAATCTAAAGACTGTTCATTTACAGAAGACGTGGCAACCGCAGCAGGAGCCTCCTGCTGGTGATCTGACGACGAGGGGAAACTTTTGTTGAAATGATGTTGAAGTTGGGAGGTGGAAAGTTAGTGGCATTGCTGAAACACTGGCAAAGGTCCTCAGGTCTGGTGATGCTTGGGGAGGTGGTGGCTTCATTATGGTGGCTGGTGGTGCAACTGATCGTTGAATGATGGTGATTCGGTGGTTATAGAGTAGTATGGTGCATCCGGTTTGGAGAGGTGGTAGGATGATGGCGATTCGTTGGGTATATAGTGGTATTCAGAGGAACACAAAGGAATTCAAACAGCAACAGATCACTGGATCCTTTCAAATCTGTTAGTTTTAGTAGAAGATGTTAGAAGCTCACAGATTAATGTGGTAAGAGGGTAGAAGGCAAACAGATAATTCAGTCAAGATAGCCTGCACATTGTCAGTGTAACTAAGGAGGCGCAAGTAATATACGTCGTGAACTTGAAGCGAAGTTTTGGTCAACTCTAATATTAAACGTATCGATGATAAGGCTTTCATCCACTGTGACTGGCAAATCATTTCATACGTTAAACATTCCTGTTGAAGGAGAAGTACTTAAGACTCCTTCGAAGTAAAATGTTTCACCACGAGTTTGCATCCATCACTGCTCGTGAAGTCAGACGAATCTAACCTTATGGAGCTTGATAGATCAAGATTATCAAAGCCTTTAATGATTTCATATATTTGTAATATATCACCTCATAACCTTCTATTGTCTAAGGTAAATAGATTCACCACATCCAAGGTACAGCCACGTTAGCCCACGAGTTTGTGTCCATTACTGCGAGTTAAGTCAGACGAAGCAAATCTTGAGTAACTTGATAGATCCGATTATCAAAATGATTTGTGATACTTGGATTAGATCATCTATTACCCTTCTCTTTTCTAAGGTAAATAGATTCAAGTTGTTTAATCCTCTCTCGAGGATTTGTGTCTCAGTCCGAGAATCATCTTGGTAGCTTGATGTTGCACACTCTCCATTCTGTCTCCGTCTTGTTTTGTTTTTTCTTTCTTTTTTTTTTTTGGTAGGATGACCAAAACTGAAGAAGCATTCACGATGGAGACGAATCAATGAATTGTAAAGCGTGAGGATGATTTTCTTGGGACTTAACATCGAAGGCCTTAGCTGTGAATACAAGATTTTTTTCTTTTCTCTCCCCACTGCTTACTTGGTTTTTGGTCACCTGAGATTATTACACCCAAGTCTTTTTCCTCATTTACCCTTGGGAGTTCACCAGATTTTATTCTAATAGCTTGCCTTTTCGCTTTTGCTACCACTGTATAAAACTTTGCACTTATTGATCTCTGAATTAGTTTGCCTCCTGTGACCTCATTTCGTCTGCTTGTCTGTGCCAGTTTGAAGCCGTAGACGTTCAAATTCATTTGCAAACTTTTCGTCATTAGCGAATTTTGATATCTTACAATGCAGTCCATTATCAATATCATCAGTATAGAAGAGAAAAGAGAACCGGCCCCCCAAAGACTGATCCTTGTGGCACACCACTTGTTACGTCTAACCAGTCTGAGGCTTGACCCATTCATCACAACTCTATTGACGGCCAATGGACCAGTTTGTTAGATCCCCATCAGTGTCATGTGACTTAGAATTGTTACTTATAACCTTTAATGAGGAACCTTATCGAATGCTTTTTGAATATCTTGATAGGTGACATCAGCTGCTTTACTTTCGCCATACGTGTTGATTTTATCATAAAAGAAATTAAGCAGGTTTGTCAGACATGTGCGATGTCGTCGAAAACATCATGAGACTCGTTTATTAAGTCGTGGTCCTCTAAAATAGTTTACAATTCTCTCTCGAACGACAGTTTCCATAAGTTTTCCAACTACAGACGTTAACTGAAAACGATTCGAAACACACGTACCGTCTAGCTGATACGGCAGAGCCCTGGTCGTGGGGGCTTTGCATCAGCCCTTCCTAAGCGGCCTTTAATATTACAGTACGTTGAAATTGTGTTTATACTCTTATTGTCCTGCTTCTTATCATCCAGAAATATGACAATGCCAGCTAAGCTTTGTGTCGGCCCAGTTATCAGATCTGAGTGAACAGTGGTATGGGTTACTGTGAATAAAAGAATATACCGTAAGTACCTCTCGTGTCTGTACGGGGGCGTTCATACCTGTGCTATTGATATTTTCTTACGAAGTTTATCTTAGATTTTGTACGAAAATGAAGTCGACATTGTTAACGGCCGCGACATATTCAACCACGGGGTTTAAATGAGCTTTGAACGAAGAGCAAGACACCATCGCCTACTTTCTTCTCTCTCTGTCTTCATTAAATAGCTGTTTTGGTGAGGTGGGAAGATGGTAGTGATTCGGTGGTAGCCATAAAGGTAGTGTGGTGAAACTGGTGAACGTTGAATTCATCTTTTATTGAAGTAGACGTGGAATATCTCTGTGGTGGTGGTGAATGTTTTGGAAAAGTGGTGGTGGGGGGATATGTTGGTACAGTGGTGATGTGTGGCTTTGATGCAGTGGTGGTAAAGTTTTTTTTTTTTGTGAAGTGATGAGGTCTTAGCGGCACGGTGAACTTAAGATCATAATGGGATGGTAATTAAATACTTGTGACACTGCTGAACTTTCGGCTAATTGCCCGTGAAATTCAGTGGAGTGATGGTGACATTTTGATGCAAGTGGTGGAGAGGTTTGGATGGATTTGTTATGTAAAATCTAAAACATAATTGCAGATGATAAACGAATCATTCTGCCTATTCCTCGTCACTATGATTTAGCCAGAATATTCAGACTACAAAGATATGACGTTCATTTAACCCTTGTCACCTGAACCCAAAGGATCAGGTCAAAGGTCACGCCTCATCCAGAACAGTTGTACTTTCCAGCTCAAAGGTCGTACTGTCATGGTCGTATCTTTGAGCTGAAGGGTCGTGCCGTCGTATTTAAGAGTCGTATCGTCGTACTCAAGAGGTGATAAAACACGTCTGAAAACACTGCAAAAAAAAAGAAGTAGTAAATCAGTCATTAATCTAAGGTAAATGTGCCGACAAAGACAGCGTTATATACGGTATACCTTGTACTGGATGTCCGTCTATTTACTGTGGAGAAACAGGGCGAAGTATGGCCAAAAGAATCATTGAATATAATGTTGATGTACATCATTGCAGGGCAGCGAATACGCTTGTTGTCTCCATTATAACAAGCATAGGTACGTGCCAAGGTGGCAAGGGACTGGAATGATACGTAAAGTATCGGGTAAACAAGTGATAAAAGCCCTGGAGGACGCCTACACGCTTTGTCGCTGTCTCCCGCGTTTGCGAGGTAGCGCAAGGAAACAGACGAAAGAAATGGCCCAACCCACCCCCATACACATGTATATACATACGTCCACACACGCAAATATACATACCTACACAGCTTTCCATGGTTTACCCCAGACGCTTCACATGCCTTGATTCAATCCACTGACAGCACGTCAACCCCGGTATACCACATCGCTCCAATTCACTCTATTCCTTGCCCTCCTTTCACCCTCCTGCATGTTCAGGCCCCGATCACACAAAATCTTTTTCACTCCATCTTTCCACCTCCAATTTGGTCTCCCTCTTCTCCTCGTTCCCTCCACCTCCGACACATATATTCTCTTGGTCAATCTTTCCTCACTCATTCTCTCCATGTGCCCGAACCATTTCAAAACACCCTCTTCTGCTCTCTCAACCACGCTCTTTTTATTTCCACACATCTCTCTTACCCTTACGTTACTTACTCGATCAAACCACCTCACACCACACATTGTCCTCAAACATCTCATTTCCAGCACATCCATCCTCCTGCGCACAACTCTATCCATAGCCCACGCCTCGCAACCATACAACATTGTTGGAACCACTATTCCTTCAAACATACCCATTTTTGCTTTCCGAGATAATGTTCTCGACTTCCACACATTTTTCAAGGCTCCCAGAATTTTCGCCCCCCTCCCCCACCCTATGATCCACTTCCGCTTCCATGGTTCCATCCGCTGCCAGATCCACTCCCAGATATCTAAAACACTTCACTTCCTCCAGTTTTTCTCCATTCAAACTCACCTCCCAATTGACTTGACCCTCAACCCTACTGTATCTAATACCCTTGCTCTTATTTACATTTACTCTTAACTTTCTTCTTTCACACACTTTACCAAACTCAGTCACCAGCTTGTGCAGTTTCTCACATGAATCAGCCACCAGCGCTGTATCATCAGCGAACAACAACTGACTCACTTCCCAAGCTCTCTCATCCCCAACAGACTTCATACTTGCCCCTCTTTCCAAAACTCTTGCATTCACCTCCCTAACAACCCCATCCATAAACAAATTAAACAACCATGGAGACATCACACACCCCTGCCGCAAACCTACATTCACTGAGAACCAATCACTTTCCTCTCTTCCTACACGTACACATGCCTTACATCCTCGATAAAAACTTTTCACTGCTTCTAACAACTTGCCTCCCACACCATATATATATATATATATATATATATATATATATATATATATATATATATATATATATATATATATATATATATATATATATATATATATATATATAAAGCTGCAAGACCCCTTTCATGGGGCCCATGGTGGTGGTGGCAACAAAGGCTGGTGCCTGGGTGGCAGGTTAGCAGTCTGAACTTTAAATGGAATGCACCAACACGTGTGTGATCCCTGCCTGGCTGTTGATGGAGCTGCTGCACGTGTCCCTGTCTGGCACTACTGCTGCACTGCTTTCCTGCCTGGCATTGCTGCTGTCTTGCCCTTCTGCCTGGCCACTGCTACTGCTGTTAATGTCCCACACAATACAACTGGTAACACTGTTATCATATTGTGACTATTAATCTTTTAGCCATTGCTAGTTGCTGCTTTTGTAACTACTTTAACTACTACGATGGTTACTACTGCTGCTACAAGGGCCCTCTGGCCTCCACCACCACCACCACGCCCTCGACTACAACTCAAGTATGGAAGCGTACGCCGAGGAAACTCGTTGCGACGACACTCCTGGGTCGTCTTTCCAGAGGACGGATCACTGCCACTAAGACTAACGGTTATCTGTTGCAAAACTACGAGCAGCATTTACCTCTTGGAACTCAGCTAAAACATAGGTGGCCATCCTGACAGTCGAACACAGGACATGTAAGACTCACCGAGTAATCAATAGTTTGGGTTCCAGAGATGTGGACTTCGTCTCGTTAGGGGAGCAGTCGAGTGACACTTGGAGTTCAAGAGTCTTGAAGACACGCAACTGTCTTGGTGTTTTCTTAATGAACAGTTCTAAAATACTGAGAGGCGGACACCATTGCTCGACTGACCCATGTTGAGTCAATTATTATTTCACACAACCATACGGTCTGTTATCATGTGTGTTGAACCTACCAGTACTTACTATATTGTCCGCGTACTTGGACCTCACCATGACTTCGAAGTCCTCCTTACGGACAAGGCTTGACTCAACAGCATCTTTTACGGAGTCTTTAAAGAGTTCGTGTGTTTTCAGACTTGGTCCAGAAAGCCTGTATTACCACTGACCTCTCCTCCTCCTCTCTTATGGTCACTCAAGCTATCGCAGGTTCCGCCAGACCACTGCATTACCAGGAATATTCTGTCCAGCAATTTTTGTAAATGGCGACGATAATAACTCGACCTTTGCCCATTAACTAGTGTGATACGAAGAGCGTCGGACCAAGAACGTAGACCTTCTGTACCCCAGATAGACCCACACAACGGTCAGTATCTGAAGTCATACCTCAGGCTTCATAGGATGTCCCATAATATGTCACGATTCTCTGATTCGAATGCTTTCTGATGATTCATTTTCAATTTCGGCCGCTGTAGTGAGACCCATAGCCACCATCTACAGGAGCATGAAACATTTGGACGTGGCTGTCTGCTGTGGTGTTGTCAGCGTGAAGCCAAAAGATTTTTCAGAGAGTCGAGTCGAGGGGAAACGGTTTCGAATTCTCGCGAACAACAGAAACTGAGGACTTTGATGGAACACAGAACAATAGGGTACCCTGTTGGTTCCCGAGGGCCAAAGGCTACTAGAACTACTACTGCTACTAATACTACTACTACTACGCTACTACTACTACTACTACTACTACTACTACTACTACTACTACTACTACTACTACTACTACTACTACTACTACTACTACTTCTACTACTACTACTACTACTACTACTACTACTACTACTACTGCTACTACTACTACTACTACTACGCTACTACTACTACTACTACTACTACTACTACTACTACTACTACTACTACTACTACTTCTACTTCTACTACTACTACTACTACTACTACTACTACTGCTACTGCTACTACTACTACTACTACTACTACTACTGCTACTACTACTACTACTACTACTACTACTACTACTACTACTACTACTATTAACACTACTACATATACCACTGCTCCTTATCACTGGACCTGGAGGATACAAAACTGATCTAAGGATCTGCGTTTCTTGAAAACTTCCGTATAAAATCGTCTACAAACTAAATCGCTTGATGTTTGAGTATTTTAATTCTGTCCTCCTGTATGTGCTGTTGGTACATACATTTAAAGAATTTTTTCCGAGGAGAATAAAAGGAAATTTCAAGAAAATTTTGCTCTGTAATCAAAAAATCAACATTTGAACATAATGAACAAATTAATCTGTAGAATAGTTTGCTTCGGTATATCAGCCAGTGGTCATAGTTTGCTTCGTTATTAGCAGTCAGTAGCCACAGTTTGCTTCAGTATATCAGCCAGTGGCCACAGTTTGCGTCAGTATGTCAGCCAGTGGTCATAGTTTGCTTCGTTATTAGCAGTCAGTAGCCACAGTTTGCTTCAGTATATCAGCCAGTGGTCATAATTTGCTTCGTTATTAGCAGTCAGTGTCCACAGTTTGCTTCAGTATATCAGAAAGATACAATTCACAGGCAACTTAAAAATGTTATTCATTATGTTCATCGAGCAAAGTAAAGTGCCAAGGAGGTGGAAGTGGGTAAATTGACGAACCTTTCTTTAAGAAAGAAAACCTGGATGTGAGCTGAAATATACTCGAGTCTCTTTAGGAAAACTTATCAGAAATCAAGTGAATGAGAATTTGCAAAGGAAATACTCAGCAAGAGTCAACAACGACTCAAGAAAAGAGTTCATGTGCAACAAATTTTTATATTTCCAAGAGAGAATGAGCTCTGTTTGAGACAAATGAGAAAGATGTGTGGACTGTGTGTGTCTGTTGTGTACCAGTGAAAAACTGACATTCTACCATAGAGGATTTGGTCAAAGAAACTAGATCTTCAGCAGCGCTTAGGGACAGAAAATTACTTAAGTGAAAGGGAAAAAAGAAAGGGACTTACGTCAGAGAAGCCTCGAAATAGGTTGGGGTCACGAGCGGCGTACCTCAGGGGTTGCTTTTGGGTCCATCGCTTCTCTTAGTCTCTGTAAATGACTTGCCAGAGAGAGTGAACTCACACCTTGATATGTTTGTGGATGATTCTGAGGTCACGAAGAAATTGAAGAGTGAGGAGGATTGCATCAACTTACAAGGGGATATAGACAAACTCTAAAGGTTTGATATATGGTTGACGAAATTCAACTCCCCCCCTCGATAAATGCAAACAAATGAGGATGGGACACAGCGAGGGAAGGCCTCGATAAGAATATCACCTACTGGAAAAACACACTGTAGAAATCTGTACGTAAGAGGGACTTGGAAGTCGACATTTTACCCAACCTGTCACCAGAGCTTCACCACAGATCTTGGCATAGGAGAACTTTGCATGAGAGAAACCGTCTGCTGACACATTTTTACAATCACATTTGAATACGTATATACACAAGAAAATAGTCTGCAAACTGCTCACGTCGTCTATTAAGCTAAAAGGAAAATTTTCATCTTAAATTTGGTTACCGTACTTAAAGAAGCACAAAGAATTGAGAGAGGAAGTCCAGAGACTGGACGCAAAGACAGAACCAGAGTTAAGAGATCTGATTTATACGGAGAGGTCAGAGATCATGAATTTCTACACCGTAGAAGAAAGAAGAGTAAGGGGTGATTTGATCACAACCTTTAGAAATTTGAACTTGTATGATGACATTGTCAATAGGGAACAGTTCTTTAAACGATTTAGAGACAGAACAACAAAAACCCATATTAATAGAATAACCCAAAAAACTTGTTACAATATATGTAAAGAAGTAACTTGATAATGTAAGATAGTGAATGAGTGGAACAAGCTGAATTATGGAATTGTGTATATGGACAGTATGCAGAAATTTATTTAAAAAAAACTGTGTAATTTGTATAGCAGCAGAAAAAGTTCAAGAGATGGACACACACACACACACACACACACACACACACACACACACACACACACACACACTCACACACACACACACACACACACACACACACACATCGACCATGAGTCAGCACGGGCCAGCCTGGGGTCGGACCCGCATGTGTTCGAATCCTGGGCGAGGGAGTTGGCTCACACCTAGCCCAGGTGTTCATCATCCTCCCTTCCGGGCTAATCGATAAATAGGTACCTAGCTTAGACTGGAGTTTCTGTGAGTGTGTGTGTGTGTGTGTGTGTGTGTGTGTGTGTGTGTGTGTGTGCGTACAAACATAGGAATAAGACCTAGAATAAGCATATATACAAGCATAAAAGACGGAGCAAAGTAAATATAAAAACCCTCTCCGCGCAGTACACAAATAGTGATCAAACACAAGCAGGAAAAAAAATCTTCATTCATCCTAACCTACAGAGAGTGAGTGCTTGGCTCACCACACACACACTATCCACCATCACCACCAGCAGCGCCTGGCTATAACGTCACGTACACAGTGTCTACTTCCCCACACAGTACCCAGCATCGATGCATCACGGAGTCCATCCAAACCTCACACAGTGTTTATGACTCTTGACTCCCCATAGTGGCCTGCAGCCCCACACACAGTGTCTCGCATGAATGCTTGACAGTGACCGCTGTACCCTCTGTATTGCCTGCCTGCCTCTCCCCACACACACACACACACAGTGACCAGCAACAGTGCAGCAGTGACCCTAACCAAGGCCCTATATCCTACACACAGTCACCCCACACACATATTGTCCAGCGTCCATGCCCGTCAGTGAAGGCAGCAGCTCCTGGTTTGATATTTAACATCATAGTCCACATACCTTGCTTCACGAACCCCTGTTGCAGTGTATAACTAATGTGTGTTGTCAGCAGGTCTTGCGTCAGCTCCTGGTGAATGTGAGCCTCGATGTGGTTGATGATAGTGAGGAGAATGTGAGAAGAAAGTGAGGAAAATGTTACAGAGGAGGAGGAGGAGGAGGAGGAGGACTAGACTTCCATGACTTTACTGAAAAGAAAATGAATTCAGAATGTATAATGTGGCAGGAGGAAGGTATGGTAGTTAATGTGGTAGGGTTTTTTTGTGGTGGTATAGTGTTGTTGTTAGTGTGGTTGTAGGTGTGGCAGGAGGTGTGGTAGAAGGTGTGGTAGGAGGGCATAGTTGGTGTGGTGGGCGTGGGAAAGCGGCAGTGGTGGGCAGCAGGGTGTCCCCCAGCCTACCTGAGCCAAGGCCTCACCTCACCTGCTGGGGATCAATAGGCTGATCCTGCCATAGCCTGGGGGGCTGACACACACACACACACACACACACACACACACACACACACACACACACACACACACACGACCGTGGTCTGTAAGGTGCTGGAAAAGATAAAATCAAGACGTGAGTAACAGATTTTAGAGGAAGGACTACTGAAGTGAGAGACCACAAGGTTTCAGAGGAAGATGATATGTAACGAGCCTCCTACATTTCCATGAGAGAGTGAGCTTCGTTTTTGTACCAAAGAGAAGGCTGGATGGATCGTCCGCATCTAGATTGCCCGAAAGCGTTTGACAATGTCCCACATAGGAAGTTGGTAAGGGAGTTGGATCATCAGGAAGGAATAGGATGGAGACTAATGTAGATGACAGATCATCATAGTGAAAGGGAGCAAAGGACGCATTCCAAAGAAGCCTTCGCGAAATGGGTTGAGGTCCCCAGTGTCGTGCCGCAAGGTTCTGTTCCTGGATGATTGTAAATTACCAGATGCGATCAAGACCTTAGCCCTTCACTATCTAAAGCACCTCACTTTCCCTGGGGTCTTTCCATTCACACTCAAACTCCAGGCGACCCGTCTCCCTCCCCTGCAAACTTTGATAACTTTTATCTACATTTACTCTCAGCTTTCTCCCCTCACACTCTCCCAAACTCAATAATCGGCTTTTGCTGTTTCTTACTCGAATCTGCCACCAGCGCCGAGTCATCAGCAAACAGTAACTGAAGCCACGTTCAAGGCCCCCTCCCGCCCCCACCCTACCATACTTCCATAACCCATTCCCAAAAAATGACAGACGTGTGCGTCTAGGACCCTCGCAATTACCTCCCTGTCACCGTACTGAAAAATGCACAAAGAACTAACAGACAAGATCCAGAGGAGGGACACCGTACTTACAAAAAGGTACAGAGAATTATTAGAGAAGAACTAGAGGAAGTCAGCAAAAATGGGACCAGAATCAAGTGAGCTGAGTCACAGGGAAAACTGGAATTAGAGGCTTTATATATTTTTTTTTTCGTCCACGAAAGAAAGAAGATTAAATGGTAACCGTGATGAAGGCCATCTACTTTTCACGGCCGTTTGATGAAGTCAACACTGTTCAGTAATTCGGAAGATGCCAAGGTTGAACAACCAGATACCTTAACGTGAAAGCAAAGAAGAAACTTTTTAGGACGCGATGTAAAGACGTATACTTCCAAGGTATAAGATCATTGGATGAATGGAACCAACTGAATTATTATATAGTCAATATGGACAGTTGACAGAAGGTTAAAAAGTTGAATGACACTGGAGAAAGTCCTAAGAATGGAGACCCCCAAACGAGTGCAAAGTTCCCTCACCAGACATTACAATTAGGTCATTTCCACACACACACACACACACACACACACACACACACACACACACATGACAATACCTTTATAACTTTCACTTAGGTCCCCGCGCTCCACCGGGTGAGGTCAGCGTCCACACCTTGGCTGGCGGAAGTAAACAAAAGACTGCCTGGTAACGGCCCGTTACACAACGGGAACACCACCTCTTCATACTTAAGCTGCTCATTACTGTAAAGCACGAAGGAAATTATATACAGATCTTTTCTCTGTTGTGGTCTTTACATGGTGAGTCTGACTCGTTTTTTTTTTTTTTCCCCCCCCCTTGGTCTTTTGTTTGATGGCCTCTTCGGCTTTTGTTTTTGTGTTGTGCCATTCGGTATCTTAGCGCGAACGTTGCCCTTGTGGCCCCAGAGATATGTCGACAAGTGGATGTTGCATATATTTTTGGACCAAAAATACGTGGTTTTTTTGTATGAGAATCTGGAGAAAAAGCACGACGTGTGGTTCAAGACATATATGGAGGACGTGTGGTTCAAGACATACATGGAGGGAAGGAAGAAATAACTCTGTCATATTATAATGTTTTCTTTGTACTGATCACAGTGTAGTCGACTGGCCTATTGTTTGGCAAATTGGTCTGTCAGTCATATAACTGGAACGATACACATTCTCTGAATACCACATACGAACTGCGTAAAGTTATGTACTTTTAATTACGTTAAGTGGGGCATCTCTCTCTCTCTCTCTCTCTCTCTCTCTCTCTCTCTCTCTCTCTCTATATATATATATATATATATATATATATATATATATATATATATATATATATATATATATATATATATATATATATATATATATATATATATATATCTATCTCTCTATCTCTCTATCTATCTATATCTATCCATATATATATATATATATATATATATATATATATATATATATATATATATATATATATATATATATATATATATATATATCTATATATATGAGGTGGTTTGATCGAGTGAGTAACGTAAGGGTAAGAGAGATGTGTGGAAATAAAGAGAGCGTGGTTGAGAGAGCAGAAGAGGGTGTTTTGAAGTGGTTTGGGCACATGGAGAGGATGAGTGAGGAAAGATTGACCAAGAGGATATATGTGTCGGAGGTGGAGGGAACAAGGAGAAGAGGGAGACCAAATTGGAGGTGGAAAGATGGAGTGAAAAAGATTTTGTGTGATCGGGGCCTGAACATGCAGGAGGGTGAAAGGAGGGCAAGGAATAGAGTGAATTGGAGCGATGTGGTATACCGGGGTTGACGTGCTGTCAGTGGATTGAAGCAAGGCATGTGAAGCGTCTGGGGTAAACCATGGAAAGCTGTGTAGGTATGTATATTTGCGTGTGTGGACGTATGTATATACATGTGTATGGGGGGGGGGGGGTTGGGCCATTTCTTTCGTCTGTTTCCTTGCGCTACCTCGCAAACTCGGGAGACAGCGACAAAGTATAATAAAAATAAAAAAAATATATATATATATATATATATATATGTGTGTGTGTGTGTGTGTGTGTGTGTGTGTGTGTGTGTGTGTGTGTGTGTGTGTGTGTGTGTGCACTCAAACAAATCCTAACAACGTAAAGTAGGGCATCTCAGGTATATAACGTATGCGCTCACGCAGATCATAACAAAATGTATTCCATAGTAGAAGATGAGGAATCACTTCCAGAAAACGTCTCTAAAAAGCTATCATCACTTCGTGAGCGGATCAAAACCCGCCCCCCCACACACACCAGCAGAGTAATTCTAGAGGACATTTATGGCGTCTTCATCCTACTGAAGGAGGCGGGTGTATACAGGGGGCGTGAGTGGTCGAGAGGATCTGAATGGAAGGTGTTCCTGTGGCTACCTCGTCGTGTGTGCGTCCTTAGGAGACCCAGCCATCCTGAAGAGGGCGTCATGCCATTGTCCAGGTTCAGTCCCGCATGGTGGGGAGACATATTGTCCAGGTTCAGTCTCGCATGGTGGGGAGACATATTGTCCAGGTTCAGTCTCGCATGGTGAGGAGACATATTGTCCAGGTTCAGTCTCGCATGGTGAGGAGACATATTGTCCAGGTTCGGTCTTGTATGGCAGCGGAGCAGGTTCTCCACCCTGTGTGGTTGGGGGACATGTTGTCCAAGGTTCATTCCCATTGACTCGAGGACCATATTGCTTTACTCATGATTGACGACCATCGCGATCGTTGACCACGTCATAGTCCAGGGCTCCCATCCCCTGGTGTCGTAACGTCTGGCCAGGTGATCGTCCAGCCCGACCCGCGCATCGCCCAGCAATGCTTGAAGGCGTCGGTCATCGCCGGCTGTGATTGCCAGTGTAGTTAAAGACCAGTTTCATAAACGGTACTGGCGACCTGGACCTGCTATTACCACAGACTCGCTCCTCCTCCTCGTCCTCCCCCCGCGCGCCCCTACCGTCATCCCCACACACACACACACACACACACACACACACACAACTAAAGGCTTTGAGGAGTTTACCCTATTATCCGCCTCCGTTTTCTCTTTTCCCTGCTCCACTCACAGGAAACCTAATTAGTGGCTTTTTAAGATTTCTAAAGGAGACCCTTCAGTGGTCTGTCCATATCTCGACGCACCTTCTCAAGAAGACATTAAGATTGGGAGCGCCCCACTCCCTCCCGCCTTCCCTTCAGCACATTCGTAAATCAGTAAAAGAACTGAGGGACAAATGGGGATAAATGACGAACTATCGACCCATCTCCACTCCACTGTTCTCATCACAATCGTTTCATGTTATTGCCAACACCCACACACACACACAACAACACACTCTCTTGAAGCCAATTCTTTCCCAGCTGAACATCCATCTGACTCTGTATCAAATATTCGTGGATCTCTGCAAAGCAGTTGTTCTCCGTCATTACTGTATTTTGCTGTATTCTCAATCCATCACTGTGCCTTGTTACCAGGGAGACGGCACTCCTGTAGTGGGTTAAACTGTAACTTGAGACGTAGTACACAAATCACTTACTGCAGTATGTTACCGTATACGTTCCTGACCGTGACGCATTCACGGGACGCCCAGGGTCGAGTGTATAGGCTCGAATCCTGGTTGCGGCAGTCGGTCCACTGTCAACCCTGCTGTTCATCCAACCCTAGGGTATGATCGATAAAATGGGTACATTCTCAGGCTAATATATATATATATATATATATATATATATATATATATATATATATATATATATATATCTTTTTTCTTTTAAACTGTTCGCCATTTTCCGCGTTAGCGAGGTAGCGTTAAGAACAGAGGACTGGGCCATTTTTTGGAATATCCTCACCTGGCCCCCTCTGTTCCTTCTTTTGGAATATTGAAAAAAAAAACGAGAAGGGAGGATTTCCAGCCCCCCGCTCCCTCCCCTTTTAGTCGCCTTCTACGACACGCAGGGAATACGTGGGAAGTATTCTTAATCCCCTATCCCCAGGGATAGTATATATATATATATATATATATATATATATATATATATATATATATATATATATATATATATATATATTCCTATGAGCACACGGGGAAATGAAACACGATAAGTTCCCAAGTACACTTTCATGTAATAATCACATCATCAGGGGAGACACAAGAAAGAAATATAAGTCAGTTGATATACAACAAAGAGACGTAGCTAAGACGCCATTTGTGGCAACTTACGTTTGTGTATGTGTGTGTGTGTGTGTGTGTGTGTGTGTGTGTGTGTGTGTGTGTGTGTGTGTGATTGTGTATATGTGTTTGTATCTGTACATATCCGTGTATGTGGATGTATTTCTATGTGTATTTTTGTAGTTAGCTCTCGCTCCACACCCGGGGATCTCAGGAACCCAGACCGACATTGCGACACAGACATGGCGACAATGCGTGCCACCCTCCACCTCAGGTCGTCTAGCGACTCACAATAAATAAAGAATTTTCTCGTGAAATTTTCCGGGAATCTTGGACACATTGATGAAGGCTCCTGCAACAGGATTCAGACCACATCCCTGAAGGCTCCTGAAGGAACTAGTCCTCAGGACCCAGGCTATACCCCTGAAGTCTCCTTCATGCCTGCGATCTCCTTCAGGACCCAGGCCACACCCCTGAAGGCTGGTGCAGGACGCAAACCGCTGTGGTTGAGATCGGTCTAGAGGTGCAGGAACCAGGTGACACACAGACCCACGGACGGCCGTCTATAACCCAGGGTGTAACGTGAGGCACTGAAGAATAATGTCGAAGTCATATTAGCCATTGTATTACACCACTGGTCCAGATAATGGAATTAACCAACTCTGTGAAAGGGTAAAAGGTAAGAGGGTAGAATTACTTCATCTTAAAGGGGAAAGGGTAT
This sequence comes from Panulirus ornatus, assembly GCF_036320965.1. Taxonomy (NCBI): domain Eukaryota; kingdom Metazoa; phylum Arthropoda; class Malacostraca; order Decapoda; family Palinuridae; genus Panulirus; species Panulirus ornatus. The sequence goes on along the minus strand of NC_092226.1, from coordinate 10,766,348 downwards.
GAGGGGATATTAATGTGATGATTTAAAGGGTTCTAAGGGTTGGGGGAGGGGGTCGATTTAGGTACGAGTGGTAACAGATTAAGGGGTTATAAGGGGTGTGAAAATATTATTTTAAGGGATAGGTTCAAGGCTTTTAGGTATTTATGGGTTAAAGGGGAAAGGTGCAAGGCTTTAATGGGTTAAGGGAGTAATGGACTAAGAGGAAAAGATGCAAGGGTTTGAAGGGGTAACAGGGAAGATTGTAAAGGCTTCAGGGAAAGAGTTTAATGAGTGTGGGTTAAGGGGGGCGGCTGAGAGGGGGGTGGGCTGGGGCTCAAGTCCCGTGGGATGGAGGGACAAAAGCCGGAGGATGTTCTTTCTCTGGCGGGGCAGGAGGCCCGCACTGACTGTCTCGAGGAATTAGTCTGGAGGTCGAGGGCGAGGTGTATTGAAGCGCAGTCGAGCGTCCCTGTTGGAGGGGGGAGGAGGAGGAGGAGGAGACGGGTCGGAGAGACCAGTGAGAGAGGACTGTGAGAGGAAGCGCCATGGTGGGATAAGGAAAACAGTGGAAGAGGGATGCTGGGAGAATATCACTGTGGAATAAAGGCTTCTTGGAGTGTCACACTGTGTGGAAAGGGTTGTCGGATGTGTTGTGTCACACTGGGGAGGCTGTCACAGGTACTTACCCTTTTTTACATAACAGTGATATGTAGCCGCCAAGCCAGAGCCACAAAACAAAGGCTTCATCTCTGAAGCATTTAAGCTCTACAGTGGAGTCCCCCAGGGAAGCACTTCTCTCTCCATCCCTCTTCCGTATCTTTCAACGTGGCTTCCCATCACCTCCAGCAGATCACAGTGTGTAGGTCCCTCATATGCAGAAGACCTTAGTATCACACTACAAAACACTTACACCGCAGAAGTAACCACAAACATGCAACTATAGATTACACAGATGAAGTAGAGGAGAATGTCTGTATCTCCACAGATGTCTTGAATCAACCTATTTAACCCCAGACTGACACTAATCCAACATACACCTTCCCATCACCTTGAATGGGCCAATCTCTCTCTCTCTCTCTCTCTCTCTCTCTCTCTCTCTCTCTCTCTCTCTCTCTCTCTCTCTCTCTCTCTCTCTCTCTCTCTCTCTCTCTCTCTCTCTCTCTCTCTCTCTCTCTCTCTCTCTCTCTCTCTCTCTCTCTCTCTCTCTCTCTCTCTCTCTCTCTCTCTCTCTCTCTCTCTCTCTCTCTCTCTCTCTCTCTCTCTCTCTCTCTCTCTCTCTCTCTCTCTCTCTCTCTCTCTCTCTCTCTCTCTCTCTCTCTCTCTCTCTCTCTCTCTCTCTCTCTCTCTCTCTCTCTCTCTCTCTCTCTCTCTCTCTCTCTCTCTCTCTCTCTCTCTCTCTCTCTCTCTCTCTCTCTCTCTCTCTCTCTCTCTCTCTCTCTCTCTCTCTCTCTCTCTCTCTCTCTCTCTCTCTCTCTCTCTCTCTCTCTCTCTCTCTCTCTCTCTCTCTCTCTCTCCTCTCTCTCTCTCTCTCTCTCTCTCTCTCCTCTCTCTCTCTCTCTCCTCTCTCTCTCTCTCTCTCTCTCTCTCTCTCTCTCTCTCTCTCTCTCTCTCTCTCTCTCTCTCTCTCTCTCTCTCTCTCTCTCTCTCTCTCTCTCTCTCTCTCTCTCTCTCTCTCTCTCTCTCTCTCTCTCTCTCTCTCTCTCTCTCAACTGTCTATTTTGGACGTCACATAAACTACACACATTTGTATTTTGGGCATTACGTACAAAACACACATTATATTTTATTTACATCCTCACACCACAAACATCAACAGAAAAGCGACAAATGGACTACATGCTCTCAACACAAACTGGTTCCAGATTTGGTCAAGAAAAGGAGTCTTTTAGTATCATTTACAGACGATTCATCTGTTCTAGTCTAAACTAAGCTTCACTTTGCCTGGTTATCACAGGAACTCTCATGCACGCAATGTAATAACCACGACGAAGACACCGAACACTTACAGCTCAATGTCCCCGCATTCTCCACACACACACACACACACACACACACACACACACACACACACACACACACACACACACAAACACACACGTTTAAGACTGATATCGACTTATCGACAAGTTGGATGTGGGCCAACTGCCGCTCCTGGGATTCGAACCTATGGTGGTCCGACACAGAGCTGGTTCGTTCTGACTCACAGCTAGGGACACTAACCACTAAACCATGGAGGCCTGTGTGTGTGTGTGTGTGTGTGTGTGTGTGTGTGTGTGTGTGTGTGTGTGTGTGTGTGTGTGTGTGTGTGTGTTGCGGACTCCACCTGCATGGGGTTACACCACTAATGAAGTCACCTTCGGTGAGCTTATATTATCTTCTGTGGTCGAAAAGGAGTACGATATCATCAGAGAAATTACTTCAAATGAGTTTTTATCAAGGGTGTAAGGCATGTGTGTGTGTGTGTGTAGGGAGAGAGGAGAATGAGCAGTTCCCAGTGAAGGTCAGTCTGCAGCAGGGGTGTATAAAGTCACCATGGCTGTTTAACTTGTTTATGGATAGGGCGGTGAGGGAGGTAAATGCAAGAGTTATGAAGAGAAGGGCGAGTATGCAATCTGTAGATGAGAGGGCCTGGGAAGTGAGACTGTTGTTGTTTGCTAGTGATACAGCACTGGTGGCAGAGTCGAGTGAGAAACTGTGGAATTTGGTGACTAAAGGGAAACAAAATTGGAAATGGAGGGATGGAGTGAGAAAGGTTTTGAGTGCGTGGGACCTGAACATGCAGGAGGGTGAATGGCGAGCTTGGGATACAGTGAACTGAAACGATGTGGTATGCAGAGATCGACATACTGTTGTTAATGGACTGAAAGAGGACATGTGAAGTAGCTGAAGAAACCATACAAAAGTCTTTAAGTCCTGGTTGTGGATAGGGAACTGTGGTTTCGGTGCATTACACATGACAGCTAGAAAATGGATGAGTGAGTGTGGCCTTTTTCGTCTGTTCTTGACGCTACCTCGCTAACATGAGAAAAAGGAATGTATATATATATATATATATATATATATATATATATATATATATATATATATATATATATATATATATATATATATACACGCGTTAGTGGCCAACCTTGTACATGCCACCTACAAAATTAACTCTCTACCCTTTTTTATTATCGTTTCCCCCAGGTACCCCAGGATAATGCCCACGTAGGTTAAAGCTTGTAATCTAGGGGGGAGCGTAGCTTATTACACCGTGTAATGATAGCGGAGGGAGGGAGGAGCCCAGGCTTGGGAGGAGGAGGAGGAGGAGGAAGAGGGAGGAAGACAAGGGAAAAGGTTAGAGAAGAAGAGGAATGAGCACAAGGATCTCTTGTGCTCAGGATGTCATCGTGAAATTAGAATTATGTCTCCCATCACATGTTTGTGTGTCAGGATGCTTCTGTAAATGAGGAGGCTTCCCCTCCCTCACACCCTCACGATGTTGATGAGGGCCTCATACCCTCTGGACATGATGAGGGACTCTTACTATATGATGAGGGTGAGGGGGATGATTCACATCCTCAGTACGTAATGAGTGACTCTTACTCATAGGACATAATGAGGGCTTCACACCCTGCCTACTGAACAGGAGCCTCTTATCCTCACTGTGTAATGAGGGCCTCATCCACTCTCTTAAGTGATGTGCGTCTCAGACCCTCACTACGACGCTATGAGGGAATCACGTTCGCTACGGTACTGTGGATCTCACACCTCATCACATAAGGAGGGCCTCACACCCTCACTATCTCATTGAAGAAAGTCACGCTGAAGGGGATGAGGAGAGAGAGGTTTTATCCCTGCAGGTCAGGTCACGGGGGTCAAGCTCAGACAGGTCAGGGAGAGACGACAGGTCATGAGGGCATGGCAGGAGGAGGGAGGTGTCTTCGTGGCATGGCGGTATATTGTATTTTTCCTCGCTAATTGTTTCGTTTCGTTCAGATTTAATTATCGTCTTGTTCTCCGGTGGGAAATGTGCGACTGAAAGAAGGCGAGATCTGTTTTTAGAAATCTTGCCAGATCACACACACACACACACACACACACACACACACACACACACACACACACACACACACACACACACACACACACACACACACACTTATCCACAGTGTGGAAATACCGAAGTTCACCCTAACCTTAAGCATTTGTATGATGGTTAACGAGTATCCATCATGACTTCCCAGTTCTGTACAATCTGTAATACTTCATCTGTGTATCGTCAGCCAATTGGCTGCCTATTTATCTATTTATTTATTTGCACACTCAAGCCCATAGGGGAGGATGAACACCTGGTTAGACTGTGGACAGGCTGGTGTCTGTGATTGGCTCCGGCTGTATGGCTTAACAGTCTAACAAATGAAGACGAAAGGAAGTGCAGAGATGATATAGACATGGAGAGGAGGGACTTGATCGAGGAAGCTGTGAGGAGCTGCGGTGGACGTGACGGGCGAGTGAGAGATGGACGAGACGGCTGGCCAGTGGAAGACAGGAGGGTGTCTGTCTGGATGGTGGCCGGGGCGAGGTGGGAGGAGGGAGGCGTCAACGACAGACAGACAGGCAGACAGATAGACAGACAGACAGACAGGCGTCGGGACCTAGGGATGTTTGGGCGAGCCACCCCGAGCGAGAGAGAGAGAGAGAGAGAGAGAGAGAGAGAGAGAGAGAGAGAGAGAGAGAGAGAGAGAGAGAGAGAGAGAGAGAGAGAGAGAGATCCAAGCCATAGAGTCAATAGGAAATTCCTATGCCATGTCACTTAAGTTATTGAGAGGATCCTGCGGGTTAACCAAAAAGGACAAGACAACCCATTCTCTCTCTCTCTCTGTGGACTGTTAACACATTTTCTCCTCTTGGGGGATAAAGAAAACGAGGCACATTTTCTCAGGATGCCGGGACATTAAGAATCTGTCGTTTAGACTCCACATAAAATTTCAAAGTCAACATATCCGTTGCATGAAAAGCATTCATTAAATATGTCTGTGTTAAGACTGGGAAAAAGAAAAGAGTTTACATTATGCGTCAGTAGGTAGTTTATTACCCATAGTTACATCTGAATCACTAGTGGTTAAAGATACTAGGGCTTTAGGCTGTATTCAGTTCAGTAAAACTGTAGATATCATTATCATTATTACACTCATTATCATTATTATTCATGTGAATTTCTTGTAGCAGTTTTCCCCCGCTAATTACTGTTACGTGCTAACGTTCCTCCACGGTCGGTACATAGAGGAGGTCTGATCCAACAGGCACTGGGGGCTCAGCTGCCGAAGGCACAGCAGCTTTGTAACAGTAAACAGAAGGTAGCAATCAGCTGCCCCATGACCGCTACACGTGCAGGAGCAGAGAAGAAGCGCTAGTCTGAGCAGGAGCCGCTGAGGATAGCAGTAATGTTGGCTGGTCGTGTAAGGTATTGGACCTGACTGGTTCTAACTTGACTCTTGATGGTCGTATCATAAGCCAGGCCACCATACTCTAAGGGTCGTCTCGGAGTGTTTAAGGGTCGTACTGTTGTCATGCTCAAAGGGTCGTACCGTCATCATGTTTCATGATTTGTTTTTCCAATCAAATCTCGAACACATATAGCATCATAGGAAGACACTACCCCTCTCAGTGTAGCACAGTATGTAATATTTTCCGTATTTTGCCGATAATCCTCAGATATATAGAGTCTCGAGATGATATATCTCTGCGCATCCAAACCTTCCACTCTCCAAGATCAGCATCGGCGACCCTCCCCGTATATCATATCCTCCAAAGTGGATGGTTACTTATGTTGAAAAAAGCAATACTGACTCTTCAAAGTCTTGCTTGAAAAAAGGAAAGAAAAAATTAGATAAAACAAAATTCTATCCGTAGAATGAACTGTTGTAAAGTAAACAAAGCATGGGATCTATAATTCCAATTCGTCGATAAATCAAACACATACGAATTTTTAATCATTATTCTTTGGCTATCAAGTCTGCCTTGTGTAGAGGGTAGTAGAATCTAATACCAAACAGGTGGGTTGAACAGAGGATATTATTCATGTAATCAACGGTTGGCGTGTGCTGGTTGCTGCTCCAGCCTAGTTAGGCTCAGTAAGGTAATGTTGTCACAAGTCTTTATGAGAAATTACATCATATTTTCGATGTATATCAACTGACTATTATATTTCTCTCTTGTGTTTCCCCTGATGATGTGATTATTACACGAAAGTGCACTTGGGAACTTATCGTGTTTCATTTTCCTCGTGGACTCATAGGAATATATATATGTGTGTGTGTGTGTGTGTGTGTGTGTGTGTGTGTGTGTGTGTGTGTGTGTGTGTGTGTATGTATGTATGATTTCGTATGGTAATCTATGCAACATATGAGAGAGAGAGAGAGAGAAAGAGAGAGAGAGAGAGAGAGAGAGAGAGAGAGAGAGAGAGAGAGAGAGAGAGAGAGAGAGAGAGAGAGAGGTAAGATTTTCACTCAGCTTTTACAGCTACGCATTATCTGGAGGCGTAACCATTAAAACGCTTTATCTAAACCTTGAAGAAGTACGGAGAGAAAACATACTACTAACAGACAGTACTAAATATAAGTGGAAAAGTATATTTATGACTGATAACGCGCCTGGGGAAGATCGGGAAGGCACGGAGCGCGTACAACGAACTAAACATATGATCTGGAAAGGAAAACGTTAATGCTAGACGAACCAAACGAAAACGTGGACTGAAAAGGAAAACGGTAATGCTAGACGAACCCAACAAAAACGTGGACTGAAAAGGAAAACGTTAATGCTAGACGAACCCAACGAAAACGTGGACTGAAAAGGAAAACGTTAATGCTAGACGAACCCAACGAAAACGTGGACCGTAAAGGAAAACGTTAATGCTAGACGAACCAAACGAAAACGTGGACTGAAAAAGAAAACTTTAATGCTAGACGAACCCAACGAAAACGTGGACTGAAAAGGAAAACGGTGATGCTAGACGAACCCAAAGAAAACGTGGACTGAAAAGGAAAACGGTGATGCTAGATGAACCAAACGAAAACGTGGAATTGGGTCTGGACGGGTGGAATATAACAGACTAATACAATCTCATTATTACTGAAGGACTCTGAACGTGGCTCTCACAGACGGGGACTGGTGAGAAAACCTGGGATGAGAGAGGAGCGAGAGAAGGAAGGAAGTCAAGTCTTGTTGACGCTGTGTCTTGAACATAGTCTAGACGCTGAGAAGTATATGAGAGATGATGGTTTATGCACAGTAGGTGCGTTGTACTTATGTTGAAGATAGTGTTTGAGGAGCTGTGCCAAATTAAGACATTTCTTGCCGCCTTAGCTAATGATCACTTAGGCATCTACCCGTTGTGTTGTCTTGCTGTTAATGATAGTCAGGGGGTGGGGGAGGGAGGGGGGGGGGGTGGTTCGTACATTGCCGGACGCTGAGCCACTGGGGTTATACAGACGACCGGCTCCCCCTATCGAGTACAGCCGGCGCCATGCCTATTAGCAAGCAGGATCTTACTTTCCACACCCGGTTTTGTACCCAGATTAGCCGGCACCGGATTCAAAACAGCCGGCACCGGATTTGGAGCAGCCGGTCTTGTACCTCGAACATACGGCACTAGTGCACACGGGAACCGTATCCAGGTGAACTAGCACCTTACCTAGAACAACTGACACCGTAACTAAAACAACCAGCATTACGTCTTGTCAAAAATAACTAATGGCACAGGAGAGCCGACGCCGTATCGAGAATAACCGGCGCATTAACGAGAAGAACCGGCACCGTACGTAGAAGAGCGTGCATCATGCCTAGTACAACCGGCACCATGCCTTTGATTATCAGCCCCATGCTGAAAAAAAAACCGGCGTAGAAAATAAAACAACTGGCACTACACCTAAAACAGCCGGCACTGTACCTAAAACAACCGACGTTATACCTAGAACAACCGGCACCACAACTAAACCAACAGTACTGGTAATGTGAGCCTGATGGAATTTGACCAGTCTAGACCCCATTGCTCATGGACGTAAGACGAAGGGTATTCGCTTACCAGTCATCGAATACTTATTTCCCTATTAGGAGGGCGGTCATAGCCGAGCGGTAAGCGTTCCCAGCTACCACGCAAATGGTACAGGGTTCGAATCCTTGCTGTTGCAGGGCATTACCTGATATATATATATATATATATATATATATATATATATATATATATATATATATGGACACGTTCGTTGTGCACGAATCAGTTCGTCAAATTTACAGGGGGAAACTATTTAATCGTGTAACTATGTATTGTATATGAATAAAGTTGTTGATTCGAGTTAATTTGAACTTATCTAACGGCCACGAATGGAACAATGGGTATAGCATTTTATATTTAATTACAGCATATCTAGCGTCGCTCTGTACCATGAAACAGTTGGCAGGTCTCCGTTGGCTGGTCATGTTTGTGCAGAGAGTGTGAGGGTGGCTTTACACACCGCCTGTCATGTTAGATTTGAAGGTTACTGAAGGATGTTGCTCCTTATCGTCTCCGCCTCAGCTGGGGCGAGAAGACTTGATTCAAAAGTAAACAGAAATAGTTATGAAGGGGGGAGAACGAGGACGCTGCCCCTGTAGGAGAGAGAAACATATGCGTTATCCATCACAATCTTTCGTGACAGAATCGTCAAGGTCGCCATGAGTGAGATGGGTGTAGGGATGATAACAAGGACGAGGCATTAGTAGTGACCATGGGGTGTCATTGGGAGTTACCTGGTAGGTACGGGATGCCGATGACGTTTACAATAACAAGGAATGGTAATACGCTGGGAGGCCAGGTTGAGAGGTCTGAGCATCAGGAAGACAGTATGGTGAAGCCTGGCGTCTAAAGTTTGTGACTTCTTGAAAGAGACAGCAACACGGGCCGATGTCTCTCGCGTTGCAGGCCGTGTTATGTAGCCTCCCACGCGAGGGGTCGGG